>NC_041382.1:771816389-771881195 GCF_002162155.2 Triticum dicoccoides
CTCTTATGCTAAAGTAACAATTCTATCACAATTTCAAGTATGAATAATAAACTTCATTGAGAACCAACAAACTCTAATCTCAGTCACTGAGGCAATTGCAATTTATCATAACATAGGAAAGAGTCAATATAAGAGCTTTTCAGCAAGTCCACATACTCAACTATCATTTAGTCTTTCACAATTGCTAACACTCACGCAATATTTATGGGTATGAAGTTTTAATCGGACACAGAGAAAGATATGGGCTTATAGTTTTTCCTCCCAACTTTTTACCTCAAGGGTAATGTCAACAATAATAGTTCATGCAAACCCACATCCAATTAGCCATATATATCAGGATCTTTCCAACACATTGTGCTTGCCAAAGGATAAAATGTAAAAAGGAAAGGTGAAGATCACCATGACTCTTATATCAGGTAGAGGATAAAAGTAAAAGATAGGCCCTTCGCAGAGGGAAGCAGAGGTTGTCATGAACTTTTATGGTTGGATGCACAAAATCTAAATGCAAAAGAACATCACTTTATATTGCCACTTGTGATATGGACCTTTATTATGCAGTCCGTCACTTTTATTTCTTCCACATCACAAGATTGTATAAAGCTTAGTTTCTCAACATTAATAGATCATACATATTTAGAGAGCAATTTTTATTGCATGCACCGATGACAACTTACTTGAAGGATCTTACTCAATCCATAGGTAGGTATGGTGGACTCTCATGGAAAAACTGGGTTTAGGGATATTTGGAAGCACAAGTAGTATCTCTGCTTGGTGCAAAGAAATTGGCTAGCAAGAGAGGGAAAGGCAAGCTCGACATGTTAGATGATCGATGGTCATCTAATATGTTGACAATATAATTTATCTCAGATGTAAGAAAACATAACCCATTACGTTGTCTTCCTTGTCCAACATCAACTCTTTAGCATATCATACTTTAATGAGTGCTCACAATTATAAAAGATGTCCAAGATAGAATATTTTTATGTGAACCTCTCTTTCTTTATTACTTCCTATTAATTGCAAGGATGACCAAAACTATGTTTGTCAACTCTAAATAATTTTTATTCATTATACTCTTTATATGTGAGCTCATTACTCTCCGTAAGATCCATATGATCTCTTTATTTCTTCTCTTTTATTTTATTCCCTCAAGATCATAGCAAAATAATCAAGCCCTTGACTCAACACTACTCTTTATTATATATAGCTCACGGACTCGATTACATAGGACGATCATAAAGCAAAACTCACAACTAGATCATACTAAAACTTTATTCTACTAGATCAAGATATTATCAAAAGGATCGAACTAAGAAAAACGGTGAAGATAAAAGGTGTGATGGTGATACGATACCGGGGCACTCCCTCAAGCTTGGCAGTTGCCAAGGGGAGTGCCCATACCCATGTGTTTATGTTTCCTTCCTCGGAGGTGGTGATGAAGGAGTTGTTGATGATGTAGGCTTGTCGTTCATCTTCCAAGGCATAGGCTCACCATCATAGAAGGATGATCGAGTCTCCGGGATCCTCAAATCTGCAGCCAAACTCATCATCTTGAATCTATATTCATACTCACAGTTTTGGTTTTGCAGGTCATAGATCTGGGCTTGGAGGCGCTCAATTTTCTCGTGAAGCTTGAAGATGGCCTCCCCAATGTCCTTGGCGTCCAGCTTGCGGTTGTTGGTGAACTCCGTGATCATTATGTGATTGGAGTCTAGTCCATGCTCCACCATCTCCTGACAACTTGTTGCTCCAATGCCTCGAGCCTTGTCTCCGTGCTTCCAGTCCTCCTTGGTCCCTCATCATCGCGGATGTGCAACAACCCCTCATGCATCTCAATGGTTTGAGGGTGTTGCAGCACCTCCGCGACATAGGGGTTGATGACCTTCTCGAAGAACTTGTCCTTGGGGGCACTTGAAGATGACATGGCGACCTAGATCTATCAGAAAAACAGCTCGAAACAAAGACAGGAGATATTTGCGTGATACGGTGGTCAAAACCTTAGGGAGATTATATAGTGCATTTTTACCAACCAAAAGAAGTATCGTGCAAGAAAACGGAGTCCGGAGAGCGCACCAGGTGCCCACGAGGCAGGGGGCGCGCCCAGGGGGTAGGGCGCGCCCTCCACCCTCGTGGAAGCCTCATGTCCTTTCCGGTCTGCTTCTTATTTTTATATTTTCTTAAATATTCCAAAACAAAGAAAAATTTCCATTAGAACTGTTTTGGAGTCGGTTTACTTACCGCACCACGTACTTATTTCTTTTCGGAGTCTGAAACGTTCCGGAAAGTGTCCCTTATGTATCCTCCGGGGTTACGGTTTCAATAATATTAGTTTCAATATTTATGGGATTACCTGAGATATAATGTTTGATTCTCTCACCGTTCACCACCTTCGGATTTGTGCCTTTGAAGTTGTTGATTCTTATGGCACCGAAACGATAGACCTCCTCGATGACGTAAGGGCCTTCCCATTTAGAGAGAAGTTTTCCTGCAAAAAATCTTAAACGAGATTTGTATAACAATACATAATCACCTACATTGAACTCACATTTTTGTATCCTTTTATCATGCCATCTTTTAACTTTTTCTTTAAACAACTTGGCATTTTCTTAGGCTTGGGTTCTCCATTCATCAAGTGAGGTAATGTCAAAAAGCCTCTTCTCACCAGCAAGTTTGAAGTCATAGTTGAGCTCTTAATAGCCCAATATGCCTTATGTTCTAATTCAAGAGGTAAGTGACATGCTTTTCCATAAACCATTTTATACGGAGACATACCCATAGGATTTTTATATGCAGTTCTATAAGCCCATAATGCATCATCAAGTTTCTTGGACCAATTCTTTCTAGATCTATTAACAGTTTTTTGCAAAATTAATTTAAGCTCTCTGTTACTCAATTCTACTTGACCACTAGACTGTGGGTGATATGGAGATGCAATTCTATGATTAACATCATACTTAGCAAGCATTTTATGAAAGGCACCATGAATAAAATGTGAACCACCATCAGTCATTAAATATCTAGGGACTCCAAACCTCGGAAAAATAACTTCTTTAAGCATCTTAATAGAGGTGTTATGATCAGCACTACTGGTTGGAATAGCTTCTACCCACTTAGTAATGTAATCAACAGCAACTAAAATATGTGTGTATCCATTAGAGGAAGGAAACGGTCCCATATAATCAAAGCCCCAAACATCAAATGGTTCAATAACAAGTGAATAATTCATAGGCATTTCTTGACGTCTACTAATATTACCAATTATTTGACATTCATCACAAGATAAGACAAACTTACGGGCATCCTTGAAGAGAGTAGGCCAATAAAAACCGGATTGCAGTACCTTATGTGTAGTTCTGTATCCAGCATGGTATCCTCCATAAGCTTCAGAGTGACACTTGCATAGGATCTGTTCCTGTTCATGCTCAGGTACACAATGTCTAATAACACCATCTACTCCTTCTTTATAAAGGTGTGGGTCATCCCAGAAGTAATGTCTTAAATCATAGAAAAACTTTTTCTTTTGCTGGTATGTGAAACTAGGTGGTATAAATTTAGCAACAATGTAATTAGCATAATCAACATACCATGGAGCAGTACGAGAAGCATTTATGACAGCTAATTGTTCATCAGGAAAGCTATCGTCAATAGGTAGTGGGTCATCAAGAACATTCTCTAACCTAGATAAGTTGTCTGCAATGGGATTCTCAGCTCCCTTTCTATCAATAATATGCAAATCAAATTCTTGTAGCAGGAGAACCCATCTAATAAGTCTAGGTTTAGCATCTTTCTTTTCCATAAGATATTTAATAGCAGCATGATCAGTGTGAATAGTTACTTTAGAATCAACAATATAAGGTCTGAACTTATCACAAGCAAATACAACTGCTAAAAATTCCTTTTCGGTAGTAGCATAATTTCTCTGGGCATTGTCTAGAGTTTTACTAGCATATTGAATAACATTTAATTTTTTATCAACTCTTTGTCCTAGGACAGCCCCTACAGCACAATCACTAGCATCACACATGATTTCAAAGGGTAAATTCCAATCAGGTGGCTGAACAATAGGTGCAGAAATCAAGGCTTCTTAAGTATTTCAAATGCTTCTACACAATCATCATCAAAGACAAAAGGAATGTCTTTTCGTAATAGGTTAGTCAGAGGCTGGGAAATTTTTGAGAAGTCCTTAATGAACCTCCTATAAAAACTGGCATGACCAAGGAAACTTCTTATACCTTAGATGTCCTTGGGACACGACATCTTTTCAATAGCATCAACTTTAGCTTTGTCAACTTCAATACCTCTTTCAAAAATTTTATGACCCAAGACAATACCTTCATTAACCATAAAGTGGCACTTCTCCCAATTCAAGACAAGGTTACTTTCTTCACATATCTGCAAAACTCGATCAAGGTTGCTCAAGCAATCATCAAAAGAGGATCCATAAACAGAGAAATCATCCATGAAAACTTCACAAATCTTTTCACAAAAATCGGAGAATATAGGCATCATGCATCTTTGAAAGGTAACAGGTGCATTACATAAACCAAAAGGCATACGTCTATAAGCAAAGGTACTGTCGGTGTCAAAACCGGCGGATCTCGGGTAGGGGGTCCCGAACTGTGTGTCTAGGCCGGATGGTAACAGGAGGCAGGGGACACGAAGTTTTACCCAGGTTCAGGCCCTCCCGATGGAGGTAAAACCCTACGTCCTGCTTGATTAATATTGATGATATGGGTAGTACAAGAGTAGATCTACCACGAGATCAGAGAGGCTAAACCTTAGAAGCTAGCCTATGGTATGATTATATGTTGTGATTGTTGTCCTACAGACTAAAACCCTTCAGTTTATATAGACACCGGAGAGGGTTAGGGTTACACAAGGTCGGTTACAAAGGAGGAGATATCCATATACGTATCGCCTAGCTTGCCTTCCACGCCAAGTAGAGTCCCATCCGGACACGAGACGAAGTCTTCAATCTTGTATCTTCATAGTCTAATAGTCCGGCCAATGGAGATAATCTGGCTGTCCGGAGACCCCCTAATCTAGGAATCCCTCAGTAGCCCCTGAACCAGGCTTCAATGACGATGAGTCCCGCGCGCAGTATTGTCTTCGGCATTGCAAGGCGGGTTCCTTCTCCGAATACATCATGGAAGAATTTGAATACGAGGATAGTGTCCGACCCTGCAAAATAAGTTCCACATTCCATCGTAGAGAGAATAATATTTTTGTAGATCTAATGAAGTTACGTCATGGCCCGGTGATTATTCGAACCATTTCTTTTAACCAGCCCCGCACATAACGCAAGGCAGTTTTTCGACACGTCTTGTCAAAGCAGAGATCGTGTCCCCTTATTACGGGATTCTCATCAATGCGGGCGTGGGTAACCCAACCGCGCCATCAATTGCGGCGCTTGGGGGATAAGCGAGTTTTACCGGGCAAGTGGGGATGTTTAGTTTCGTCCGCCCATATAAAGGGATAAGGATTCACCTTTCTATCCACGCCTTCTTCCTCCTTTGCTCATCCGCTCCCGCACACTCGAGCTCTAGCGCCCAAGTCCTCACTTTCATCTCAACCTTCCCCAACCATGTCCGGAGCGGGAGGCAAGTGGATGGTCTCCTCCGTCACGGAGGGAGACATCAAGAAACTGAGGAGAGCCGGATACCTGCCCAACGACATCACGCACTGGCTCCCAGATGAGGGGCAGCTCATCCCCACCCCCAGGCCCCATGAGAGGGTGGTATTCCTCACCCATTTCCTCTGCGGACTAGGATTCCCTCTCCATCCCTTCGTTCGGGGGCTCATGTTTTATTACGGCCTGGATTTCCACGATCTGGCCCCGAACTTCTTCCTCAACATCTCGGCATTTATCGTCGTGTGCGAGGCCTTCCCCCGCATCAAGCCCCACTTCGTCTTATGGCTGAAGACCTTCAACGTCAAGCCGAAGGTGGTGGGCAGCCACCAGGCGGAGTGCGGAGGCGCCATTGTGGGCAAGGTGCCCAACATAACATGGCTCGAGGGCTCCTTCGTGGAAACCATAAAGGGGTGGCAATCGGGGTGGTTCTATATCACCGAGCCGCGCGACCCTGCATGGGTAGCGGCCCCCGAGTTCCGATCTAGCATCCCCATGCGGCTCACCTCCTGGAAAGAGAAGGGCCTGTCCTGGTGTAGTTCGAAAGAGCTGACCGGACTCCAAACATGTATTCAAAACATGGTTGACAAGAAGCTCAAGCTTGTCAACATAGTCCAGGTTATGCTCATCCGCCAGATACTCCCGTGTCAACAACGGGAGTTCACCTTGTGGGAGTTCAATCCGGCGCAGCACCGGACTCTGAACAGGCTCTTCGACACGACTCATGAAGACGCCTGGAGGGTGCTGTTCAAAAGTGCCGAGGTCCCTCCCCCTATCACTGAGGATCGCGGATTCAGCACGAAGCGCCAAGCTAGTGCGGTAAGCTACTTCACCCTTCATAGGATACTTATTTTTTATATAGATTGACTCTATGCGGGATCTAAACTCCCGGACCTTTGACAGGACTGGCAGAAGATGGCCGGACAGATCGATTGTCCGGCTCCCTTGCCCAAAGGCCCCGCAGACGCTCTTCTGGCGAAGATGCTGACTCCGGCCCCTTATAAGGTGCCGGAGAAGACCAAGAAGGCCAAGGGAACTCGAAAGAGTTCCCGACGCCAGGCGTCATCGGACTCACCGTCCGATGACTCTGCGGTGCACTCTTCCCCTGAAGACGAGGAAGAGGAAGAAGATGCTCCCCCACCGACTGGGGGAGACAAGAAAAGGAAGGCCGCCCCAACTGGGGAGGCCGGAGGGTCCAAGAAGGGAAGGACTCTCCTTCCGGACAGCTCCACCGCTGCCGACGAAAGCGAAGACGAGTGGTTGCCCAGGGCCAAGACCCCGGGGAGATCGTAAGTATTCGGATACCAAAGTTACCCATAGGATTCCTTTGTCGCACTACTTTTCCTAACGCCCAACACAATTGTGCAGGCTGCCCCGAGCCAATATCGAGGTATCATCGGACGGCTCCCTGGGCTCGTCGGACATGGATAGCGATCCAGTCCTGATCGCCACCTCCCCTCATCCTGCCGATGACGTCGAGGTGTTGTCTCGAGAGGCACCGGATCGAGGGGAGACAGTCCCAGAGGCGCCTCAAGGCGACCTTCCGGACTTCGGGAGCCGCGGGATGGGGCCCCCGAGAGCTTCGAGTTTGGCCCTCAGCCGGACACCGTGCCAGACCCTCCAGCGGTTCCGGACTCGGGCAGGCGACCTCCTTCTAAGGGGGGCAAAATGCCTGTGCCGGTGACCTCTGTCCATCCAGAGGCACCGGACAGTCTCCTGGAAGTGCTTCGCAGCGCTTCCATCGACGATGAGCACCGCACTATCATGAGTGCGGTGATCCAGAAGGTTCAGCCCGCCAAGAGCGGATTGACTGAAGCCTGTGCCTGCCTTCTAACAGGCTTTGAGGTAAGTGTGTTTAAAATGTAGTAGAAATATTACCGCATAGACAGTGGCCCCTGATGCTTTGCTCGGTGTTTAAAAAGAAAAGCCGGACAGAGGATCAAATAATATCGCAGGAGTCTAATATAAGTGTGTCAATATGCATATGCAGGCTTCGCTACTGGCGTCCACCGCACTAACTGCGGAGGCTGCTGTACTGAAGTAGGACCTCGAGGGGTCCAAGAAAGAGCTCGGCCTTGCCAAGAGGCAGCTCGAGGAGAACAAGGGTAAGTAATACTCCGTCTATAGATATGTATGTATAAAAAGGACGTGATTGCAAAATGATAGGATCGTTGTATGTTTGCCAGGGGCCTCGACCGAGGTGGCGACCCTGAAGCAAGCGCTAACCAAGGCTGAAGATACAGCAGCCAAGGAGCGCATTGAGCGAGAGAAGCACGAGGCTCGGGTGAGCGAGGTGCAGCAAGAGCTCCAGGCTCTCGTGACAAAGCACGAGGCGTTGGAGCTTGACTCAAAGACGCGGGAGTCTGAGCTTGCCACGGCCCTTGAGAGTGCAAAGAGTGCCAAGGCCGAGGCCCAGAAGGCCCTCCAGGAGATCGACGCGATGAAGAAGATAGCGGCGGGTAAGGCTTTCTATATGCAAAGCAAGCATGTAAAATTAAATTACCGATTACTTACCCGGATCCGGAGCTCTTTAGGAGCATTCACAGATTTGCCCCGCGGTGTGTCCTATGCCGCACAATTTTACCAGGCCAAGGACAGAAGCTCAACGGAGAAGCTGTTTTGGTCTCAGTATGCTGAGGCCGAACATCTGGTGCCGATGAGCGACCAGCTGAAGCAGATGGTCGAGCTACATAAGGCGGCCGATCAGGCCATGAAGGGCTTTATAGTCTGGCTGTGGCCTGGCGACGCCCTTCCGAACAGCTTCTTCGGCCTGGTGAGGCGGCTTGTGGATGCCTGCCCACAGCTGGAGGTTGTCAAGCGATCCGTCTGCATTGAAGATGCACGCCGGGCTTTCGCCCGTGTAAAAATGTAGTGGGTCAAGCTAGACGTCGTGAAGCTGATCAAGGAGGGGCCGCCGGAGGGCAAGGAGCACCGCCACCCCGAGATGTATTACGAGGGTGTTCTGCCGGGTGCCCGTCTTGTCGCGGATGAGTGTTCGAAAGATGTAATATTTGAGTAAACTTGCTCGTTTTATCCTGTATTTATGAAAACTTGTTTCAAATGCGCTATGCAACGCTTGTTTGAATTTAAAATATTACCTTCTGTTTGGCTGTTTATCGAATCTGAGAGATGGCTAGTCCTCGGCTTCTGCCCCCATGCCGCTAGTGCTGGGGTGTTCGGGATAAACCTGAGCACTCTTGTTCCCATATTTGGGTCCTTCGAGAAATGTGCTCAGCACAACGAACAAGGCAACCGGACTAATATTGCTTTATCACTCTCACTTAGCCATAGAATTCTATAATTTTAAATTTCAGCGAAGCCCCTGGTATTCGGAAGGCCGAATTCGGGGCGCGATACACGCCTTTAAGCCGGACAGGGCCAGCCCCTTGCCCTAAGCGGCATAAGTCTTTAGGGACTCGAAAAACCTCGCCGAACAGCGACCAGTCTCTCGCCTTATCATGACAGTCAATTTTAGCTTTCTCTACTGAGGTGCTCAGCCCGGCAGAACCGGGGCACAATCGCAGTAGTTCTCCTAGCGCTACCTTAGCCGATAAAGCGGAACGTAAGGTACCAAAACATAGGAGCCGGGCAAACCCAACATTTGACCAAAGACATGATTCGGAGCTGATGCATATAATGTTATAAGTTCAGGGTGCCGCACTTGTGAAAGTGTTCGAACTTTTCACACCGCATTGTGGGGTACATGAGCCCCTGGTGTATTGGCCGTACCAAAGTGTACGGTTGCAAGGCGTCGTTAATGAACACACACACATATATATATAATGCAATAATGGTCGTAATGTAATGCATTGTTTATTAAAAAGCTGCGTTAAGGCAGAGTGAGACTGATAATGCGATAAGCAAAAACTAGGACTAAGTCCCTTCCAAGGGCGAGCTGAGGGATGATATGAAATCGGAGATCAACCTAGGAACTCTGTTGTATAACATAGTTGTCTGCCTTCTTGGTTGCTGCATCATGTGTTCGGCGATAGTGCTGCCGGACAGTGTTTCCGGAGATTAAGGTCCTGAAAAAAGAAAAAATAACCAAACGGAGAGCCCCTAGTGCGGTTTAGGCCGCGTTTTAGGGTGTGCCGCAGTTGTGACCCCCCTCCCCACCTGTGCCCATGGTATTTTTAATGCGTAATTATGTACGCGCGGCACGAATATCACCGTTGGGCTGGGATTGGGGTGGCCGCCGTATTGCTACGCGAGCTCAGATTGCGCTAGGCGGTCTATTTGCCGATTGCCTCGAGTGCGCTTGGAGGTGTTCGGGCTTTGAAACGCCGAACTGGTTGATTGCCTTGAGAGGTTGCTTTACGCTTCTGCTGCGAGGGCCGCGGTGTGCTCCTCTGTTCGGAGGGAGCGCTCTGTGTTTCCATTGACTGTAATAACTCCGCGTGGTCCTAGCATCTTGAGCTTGAGGTATGCATAATGCGGTACCGCATTGAATCTAGCAAATGCGGTTCGCCCGGGCAGCGCGTGATAACCACTGCGGAACGGGACTATATCGAAGATTAACTCTTCGCTTCGGAAGTTATCCGGGGATCCGAAGACCACTTCTAGTGTAATTGAGCCTGTGCAATGGGCCTCTACGCCTAGAATAACGCCCTTAAAGGTCGTTTTTGTGGGTTTGATCCTTGAGGGGTCTATACCCATTTTGTGCACTGTGTCCTGATAAAGCAGGTTCAGGCTGCTGCCGCCGTCCATAAGGACTCGAGTGTGGTGAAATCCGTTGATGATTGGGTCTAGGACCAGTGCGGCAAATCCGCCATGACGGGTACTAGTGGGGTGGTCCCTGCGATCGAAGGTGATCGGGCAGGAGGACCAAGGGTTGAACTTTGGGGCGACTGGCTCCAACGCATATATGTCCCTGAGCGCACGCTTCTGCTCCCTCTTGGGGATGTGGGTTGCGTATATCATGTTCACCGTCCGCACTTGCGGGGGAAACCTCTTCTGTCCTCCAGTGTGCGGCTGCCGAGGTTCCTCCTCGTCATCGCTATGCGGCCCCTTGTCCTTGTTTTCGGCAATTAACTTGCCGGCCTGCTTGAACACCCAACAATCCTTGTTGGTGTGATTGGCTGGCTTGTCTGGGGTGCCGTGTATTTGACACGAGCGATCGAGTATACGGTCCAAGCTGGACGGACCCGGCGTACTTTGTTTTAATTGCTTTTTCCATTGACCGGGTTTAGAGCCTTTGAATCCGGCATTGACTGCCATATCCTCAGTATTTTCACTGTTAATGCGACGCTTATTCTTGTTGCGACGTGACCTACTATTGTCGTCCTTGGTATCTAAGGTACCATGGTTTTTTGATATGTTATTACTGCGAGCCAGCCAGCTGTCTTCTCCCGCGCAAAAGTGGGTCATGAGCGCTGTGAGAGCTGCCATGGATTTCGGCTTTTCCTGACCAAGGTGCCGGGCTAGCCACTCGTCTCGGATGTTGTGCTTGAAAGCCGCTAAGGCCTCCACATCCGGACAGTCGACGATTTGATTTTTCTTTGTAAGGAACCGAGTCCAGAATTGCCTGGCCGACTCTTCTGGCTGCTGGATTATGTGGCTCAAATCATCGGCGTCTGGTGGTCACACATAAGTGCCCTGAAAGTTGTCGAGGAATGCGGCTTCCAGATCTTCCCAACAGCTAATGGAGTCCGTTGGCAAGCTGTTAAGCCAATGCCGCGCTGGTCCTTTGAGCTTTAGTGGGAGGTATTTGATGGCGCGTAAGTCATCACTGCGGGCCATGTGGATGTGGAGGAGGAAGTCCTCAATCCATACTGCGGGATCTGTTGTGCCGTCGTATGATTCAATGTTTACAGGTTTGAAACCTTCTGGGAATTGATGTTCCATTACTTCGTCTGTGAAGCATAAGGGGTGTGCGGCGCCTCTATATTGGGCTATATCTCGACGCAGCTCGAATGGGTCTTGCCCGCTGTGTTCGGCCCGGCCGGGTTTGCTTTTACTGTATCCGGCGTGAGGTTTGTCGTCTCGCAGAGTGGTGCACCCTCATGATCCGTAGATCGATCTTGAATGCTTTGCCTTGTCCTCTAACATGTCTCGCAGGTCTAGCGTATCTCCCCATGCCTTTTTATTTGAATGGCGTTAGGGTGGAGGCTGAGTTTTTGGCTGGAATGTCTCTCTATCGCGGCCACGAGGTGGCCGATCAGCCGTGTCATACGCTTCTTCCTCCAGTCAGGGTAGTAACCTGCGCCTTGGGTAACTCTTGGAGGGGCGCTCGAGTTTATATTCCTCGGCCGCGAGGACTTCAGTCCATTTGGCAGCTAGCAGATCTTGATCAGCTTGAAGCTGCTGCTGCTTTTTCTTCAGGCTATTTGCCGTGGCCATAAGCCGGCGCTTGAAGCGCTCTTGTTCGACGGGATCCTCTGGGACAGCGAATTCATCGTCGCCGAGGCTTGCCTCGTCTTCGGAGGGGGGATGTAATTGTCATCCTCCTCCTCTCCATCTGCCACTCTCTCAGGAGAGCTGGCTCCTTCATCCTCCTGCTCTAAGTCTTGCTGGAGGGGATTGTTGTTGTCTTTGGCACTGTCCGGAGTATTATTATCTCCTGTGCCAGTGTTACCACTTTTGCTTTGGCGGGACTTGGAGCGGCGCCGCTGATGTCGGCGCTTGGGTTGCTTCTTGGAGGGGTCATCCTCCGTTATCTCGTCGCCATTGCCTTCATTGGGTGTATCCACCATGTATATGTCATATGACGAGGTGGCTTTCCAATGCCCTATAGGTGCTGGTTCATGTTCGTCTCCTACATCATCGTCCATACCGTCGATGTCTTCGGAGTCTAAGTCAAGCATGTCGGTTAAATCATCGATGGTGGCTACATAGTGGGTGGTGGGTGGGCGTCGAATTTCTTCATCGTCCGCATCCCAATCCTGTTGGCCATAATTCGGTCAGGGCTCTCCTGACAAAGAGAGAGACCTTAGTGAATTCAGAATGTCGCCAAAGGGCGAGTGCTGAAAGACATCTGCGGTGATGAATTCCATAATCGGTGCCCAATTGGATTCGATTGGCAGGGGCACGGGCAGTTCGGAGACAGAAAAAGGGTCCGGCACCTTGGTGTCACGGGCTGCGCAGAGGATTATGCTGTTGTCTGGCTCGATCGCCATTGAGACTGCAACCCATGAGGTGGTGTTTAACCACCTGTCCTTGATTGGCGCAGTTGGCTCCGAGCTAAGGGCCGGAGCTGATGTGGGCGCGGCCTCTGGGGTACTGTTCGGCGGTAGAGCTAGGTCATACCCATCGCGACAGTGCGGCGTGCCCGGCTGTGGCTCGAATCTGTCGAAGATCAAGTCTCCGCGGATGTCAGCCGTGTAGTTCAAACTTCCAAATCTGACCTGATGGCCAGGGGCCTAGCTTTTAATCTGCTCCAAATGGCCAAGCGAATTAGACCGCAGTGCAAAGCCGCCGAATACGAAGATCTGTCCGGGGAGAAAAGTCTCACCATGGACCGTATCGCTACTGATGATAGTAGGAGCCATCAATCCTAATGGCGACGACATAGAGGAACTCTCAATGAAAGCACCAATGTCGGTGTCAAAACCAGCGGATCTCGGGTAGGGGGTCCCGAACTGTGCGTCTAGGCCGGATGGTAACAGGAGGCAGAGGACACGAAGTTTTACCCAGGTTCGGGCTCTCTCGATGGAGGTAAA
This sequence comes from Triticum dicoccoides, assembly GCF_002162155.2. Classification (NCBI taxonomy): domain Eukaryota; kingdom Viridiplantae; phylum Streptophyta; class Magnoliopsida; order Poales; family Poaceae; genus Triticum; species Triticum dicoccoides. The sequence goes on from NC_041382.1 coordinate 771,829,677, forward strand.
ACCCTACGTCCTGCTTGATTAATATTGATGATATGGGTAGTACAAGAGTAGATCTACCACGAGATCAGAGAGGCTAAACCCTAGAAGCTAGCCTATGGTATGATTGTATGTTGTGATTTCTGTCCTACGGACTAAAACCCTTCGGTTTATATAGACACCGGAGAGGGTTAGGGTTACACAAGGTCGGTTACAAAGGAGGCGATATCCATATACTTATCGCCTAGCTTGCCTTCCACACCAAGTAGAGTCCCATCCGGACACGAGACGAAGTCTTCAATCTTGTATCTTCATAGTCTAATAGTCCGGTCAATGGAGATAGTACGGCTGTCCGGAGACCCCCTAATCTAGGACTCCCTCAGGTACCGAAAGGGCAAGTAAGAGTAGTCTTTTCTTGATCCTCAGCTGACATGGGTATTTGAGAGAAACCAGAGTAACCATCTAGAAATCAAAAACGTGTATGTTTCGATAATCTTTCTAGCATTTGATCAATAAAAGGCAAAGGGTAATGATCTTTTTTAGTAGCTTTATTTAGTTTGCGGAAATCAATTACCATCCTATAACCTGTAATAATTCTTTGTGGAATCAATTCATCTTTATCATTAGGAACGACAGTAATACCTCCCTTCTTGGGGACACAATGGACAGGACTTACCCACTGACAATCAGCAACGGGATAAATTATACCTGCCTCTGATGACCCACAAGTATAGGGGATCTATCGTAGTCCTTTCGATAAGTAAGAGTGTCGAACCCAACGAGGAGCAGAAGGAAATGATAAGCGGTTTCCAGCAAGGTATTCTCTGCAAGTACTGAAATAAGTGGTAACAGATAGTTTTGTGATAGGATAATTTGTAACGAGCAACAAGTAACAAAGGTAAATAAAGTGCAGCAAGGTGGCCCAATCCTTTTTGTAGCAAAGGACAAGCCTGGACAAACTCTTATATAGAGAAAAGCGCTCCTGAGGACACATGGGAATATCGTCAAGCTAGTTTTCATCACGCTCATATGATTCGCGTTCGGTACTTTGATAATTTGGTATGTGGGTGGACCGGTGCTTGGGTACTGCCCTTACTTGGACAAGCATCCTACTTATGATTAAACTCTATTGCAAGCATCCGCAACTACAACAAAAGTATTAACGTAAACGTAACCATAGCATGAAACATATGGATCCAAATCAGCCCCTTACGAAGCAACGCATAAACTAGGGTTTAAGCTTCTGTCACTCTAGCAACCCATCATCTACTTATTACTCCCCAATGCCTTCCTCTAGGCCCAAACAATGGTGAAGTGTCATGTAGTCGACGTTCACATAACACCACTAGAGGAGAGACAACATACATCTCATCAAAATATCGAACGAATACCAAATTCACAAGACTACTGATAGCAAGACTTCTCCCATGTGCTCAGGAACAAAAGTAACTACTCACAAAGCATAAACATGTTCATAATCAGAGGGGTATTAATATGCATATAGGAGCTGAACATATGATATTTCCACCAATTAAACCAACTAGCATCAACTACAAGGAGTAATTAACACTACTAGCAACCTACTAGCACCAATCCCGGACTTGGAGATAAGAATTGGATACAAGAGATGAACTAGGGTTTTGAGAGGAGATGGTGCTGATGAAGATGTTGATGGAGATTGCCCTCTCCCGATGAGAGGAGCGTTGGTGATGACGATGGCGATGATTTCCCCCTCTGGGAGGGAAGTTTCCCTGGCAGAATAGCTTCGCCAGAGCCCTAGATTGGTTCCACCAAGGTTCCGCCTCGTGGCGGCGAAGTTTCGTCCGAGAAGATGGCTTATGATTTTTTTTCCCATCGAAAGACTTCATATAGCAGAAGATGGCCACTAGAGGGCCACCAGGGGGCCCACGAGGTAGGGGCGCGCCTAGGGGGGTAGGGCGCGCCCCCCATCCTCGTGGGCAGGGTGTGCCCCCTGGTGAATTTCTTCCACTTAGTATTTTTTATATATTCTGAAAATGTCTTCCGTGAAGTTTCAGGACTTTTGGAGTTGTGCAGAATAGATCTCTAATATTTGCTCCTTTTCCAGCCCAGAATCCCAGCTGTCGGCATTCTCCCTCTTTATGTAAACCTTGTAAAATAAGAGAGAATAGGCATAAGTATTGTGACATAATGTGTAATAACAGCCCATAATGCAATAAATATTGATATAAAAGCATGATGCAAAATGGACGTATCAACTCCCCCAAGCTTAGACCTCGCTTGTCCTCAAGCGAAAAGCCGAAATCAAAAAAATATGTCCACATGTTTAGAGATAGAGGTGTTGATAAAAATAAAATACGGACATGAGGGCATCATGATCATTATTAGAACAACAACTTATATAATTCTTGTCATATGATTTCTTATGCTAGAGTAATAATTCAATCACGATTTCAAGTATGAATCGTAAACTTCATTGAAAACTAACAAACTATAATCTCAGAAATTGGAGCAATTGCAATTTATCATAACATAGGAAAGAGTCAACATATAAGAGCTTTTCAGCAAGTCCACATACTCAACTATCATATAGTCTTTCACAATTGCTGACACTCATGCAATACTTATGGGTATGGAGTTTTTATCGGACACAGAGAAAGATAGGGCCTTATAGTTTTGCCTCCCAACATTTTACCTCAAGGGTAATGTCAACAATCATAGTTCATGAAAACTCACATCCAATTAGCCATATATACCAGGATCTTTCTAACATACTATGCTTGTCAAAGGATAAAATGTAAAAAGGAAGGGTGTAGATCACCATGGCTCTTATGCAGGGTAGGAGATAAAAGTAAAAGATAGGCCCTTCGCAGAGGGAAGAAGAGGTTGTCATGCGCTTTTATAGTTGGATGCACAAAATCTTAATGTAAAAGAACGTCACTTTATATTGCCACTTGTAATATGGACCTTTATTATGCAGTCTGTCGCTTTTATTTCTTCCATATCACACGATCTTATAAAGATTATTTCTCCCACACTAATAAGTCGTACATATTTAGAGAGAAATTTTTATTGCTTGCACCGATGACAACTTACTTGGAGGGTCTTACTCAATCCATAGGTAGGTATAGTGTACTCTGATGGCAAAACTGGTTTAATGGTATTTGGAAGCACAAGTAGTATCTCTACTTGGTGTGATGAATTTGGCTAGAACGAGGGGGAAAGGCAAGCTCAACCATGTTGGATGATCCATGACAATATAATTTATCTCAGATGTAAGAAAACATAACCCATTATGTTGTCTTCCTTGTCCAACGTCAACTCTTTTAGCATGTCATATTTTAATGAATGCTCACAATCATAAAAGATGTCCAAGATAGTATGTCTATATGTGAAGACCTCTCTTTCTTTATTACTTCCTATTAATTACAACGTTGACCAAAACTATGTTTGTAAACTCTCAACAACTTTTATTCATCATACTTTTTCTATGTGAGCTCATTACTCTCCATGAGATCCATATGATCTCTTTGTTTCTTTTTATTTCTTTCTCTTTTTCTTTTATTCACTTAAGATCATGGCAAAAGAATCAAGCCCTTGACTCAACACTAATCTTTATTATATATATAGCTCACGGACTCGATTACATAGAAGAATTATAAAGCAAAACTCACAACTAGATCATACTAAGAACTTTTATTCTACTAGATCAAGATATTACCAAAAGGATCGAACTAAGAAAAACGGTAAAGATAAAAGTGATGGTGATACGATACCTTGTGGCGGCAGAGTTTCGTCCGAGAAGATGGCTTATGTTTTTTTTCCCATATAAAGACTTCATATAGCAGAAGATGGCCACCGGAGGGCCACCAGGGGTCCCATGAGGTAGGGGGCACGCCCAGGGGGGTAGGGCACGCCCCCCACCCTCATGGGCAGGGTGTGGCCCCCTGGTGAATTTCTTCCGCTGAGTATTTTTTATATATTCTGAAAACATCTTCCGTGAAGTTTCAGGACTTTTGGAGCTGTGCAGAATAGATCTCTAATATTTGCTCCTTTTCCAGCCTAGAATCCCAGCTGCCGGCATTCTCCCTCTTTATGTAAACCTTGTAAAATAAGAGAGAATAGGCATAAGTATTGTGACATAATGTGTAATAACAGCCCATAATGCAATAAATATTTATATAAAAGCATGATGCAAAATGGACGTATCAGCCTCAAGGAGCTTTAATATTTCCTTTCTTACCACTTCTTTCATCTTAGGAACTAGTCGTTGTTGGTGATCAATAACTGGTTTGGCGTCTTTCTCCAAATTTATTTTGTGTTGACATAGAGTGGGACTAATGCCCTTAAGATCATCAAGAGTATATCCAATAGCAGCACGCTGCTTCTTCAGAGTTTTCAATAATTTCTCTTCTTCATGCTCTGAAAGGTTAGCACTAATAATAACAGGATATATCTTCTTTTCATCAAGGTAAGCATATTTAAGAGTATCAGGCAATGGTTTAAGCTCAAACACGGGATCACCCTTAGGTGGGGGAGGATCCCCTAGGATTTCGACAGGCAAGTTGGGTTTCAAAATAGGTCCTTGTTTAAAGAATACTTCATCTATTTCCCTTCTTTCATTCATAAACATATCAGTTTCATGGTTTAGCAAATATTGTTCTAAAGGATCAGTAGGAGGCACGGCAATAGAAGCAAGACCAATAATTTCATCTCTACTAGGCAATTCCTCATCACGGGGTTGTCTACTAAATTTGGCAAAATTAAACTCATGAGACATATCCCCTAAACCAACAAAAACAATATCCTTATTGTAGTCTATCTTAGCATTAACAGTATTCAAGAAGGGTCTACCAAATATGATGGGACAAAAGCTATCTTGTGGAGAACCAAGAACAAGAAAATCAGCAGGATATTTAACTTTCCCACACAAGACTTCCACATCTCTAACAATCCCAACTGGTGAAATGGTATCTCTATTGGCAAGCTTAATTGTAACATCAATCTCTTCTATCTCAGCAGGTGTAATATCATGCATAATTTCTTTGTATAAGGAATGAGGTATTGCACTTGCACTAGCACCCATATCACATAAGCCATGATAACAATGATCTCCTATTTTAACAGAAATAACAGGCATGCCTACAACAGGTCTATGTTTATTTTTAGCATCAGGTCTAGCAATTCTAGCAGCTTCATTGCAGAAGTAAATAACATGCTCATCAATATTATCGGCCAAGAGATCTTTACCATAGCAATTTTAGAACTTTAATTTTCTCAGGGTGTTTAGGTGTCTTAATATTACTTTCGTTGACTACAGTTGAAGCTTTAGCATGATCCTTTATTCTAACAGGGAATGGTGGCTTCTCAATATAAGCAGTAGGAACAACATGATCATCATAAGTGATAGTATTTTCTTCAACTTTCATAGGTGCAACTACTTTTACTTCAATGGGAGGATTATATTTAAACCACTTCTCCTTAGGGAGATCAACATGAGTAGCAAAGGATTCACAGAAAGAAGCTACTATCTCACAGTCAAGTCCATATTTACTGCTAAATTCACGAAACGCATCGGTATCCATAAAAGATTTAACACAATCAAACTTAGGTGTTATACCTGACTCCTTACCTTCATCGAGGTCCCAATCTTCAGAGTTGTGTTTAGTTTTTTCCAATAAATCCCATTTGAATTCAATAGTTTTCATCATAAAATATCCAGTACAAGAAGTATCGAGCATGGAGCGATTACTGGGAGAAAGCCGACCATAAAATTTTTGAATAATCATTTCTCTTGAGAGCTCATGATTGGGGCATGAATATAACATTGACTTAAGCCTCCCCCAAGCTTGAGCCATGCTTTCTCCTTCGCGAGGCCAAAAATTATATATATAATTACAATCACGATGAACAAGATGCATAGGATAAAACTTCTGATGAAATTCCAATTTCAATCGCTTGTAGTCCCATGATCCCATATCACCACATAGCCTATACCATGTCAATGCATCTCCCTTCAAAGATAAAGGGAAGACCTTCTTCTTGATAACATCCTCGGGCATACCTGCAAGCTCAAATAATCCACAAACTTCATCCGCATAGATTAGGTGCAAATCGGGATGTAATGTTCCATCACCTGCAAAAGGATTAGCTAGCAGTTTCTCTATCATACCCGAAGGAATTTCAAAGTAAACATTTTCAGTAGGTTCAGTAGGTTGAGGAGCAACTCTTTGCTCTACTGGTCAGGGTGATGATACCCCAAACAAGCCCCTCAAAGGATTATGTTCCATAGTAACAAATGACAGTAAATTTCAGCACACTATATAAATATTTCCTTACCAAATTCCACCTACCAAAGGCGCTTCACTCCCCGGTAACGACGCCAGAAAAGATTCTTGATGACCCACAAGTGTAGGGGATCTATCGTAGCCTTTTCGATAAGTAAGAGTGTCGAACCCAACGAGGAGCAGAAGGAAATGATAAGCAGTTTCCAGTAAGGTATTCTCTGCAAGCACTGAAATTATCGATAACAAATAGTTTTGTGATAAGGTAATTTGTAACGAGTAGCAAGTAATAAAAGTAAATAAGGTGCAGCAAGATGGCCCAATCCTTTTTAGCAAAGGACAAGCCTGGACAAACTCTTATATGAAGTAAAGCGCAACCCGAGGACACATGGGAATTATCGTCAAGCTAGTTTTCATCGCGTTCATATGATTCACGTTCGGTACTTTGATAATTTGATATGTGGGTGGACCGGTGCTTGGGTACTATCCTTACTTGGGCAGGCATCCCACTTATGATTAACCCCCATTGCAAGCATCTGCAACTACAACAGAAGTATTAAGGTAAACCTAACTGTCGGTGTCAAAACCGGCGGATCTCGGGTAGGGGGTCCCAAACAGTGTGTCTAAGGTGGATGGTAACAGGAGGCAGGGAACACGATGTTTTACCCAGGTTCGGGCCCTCTTGATGGAGGTAAAACCCTATGTCCTGCTTGATTTATTCTTGATGATATACGTATTACAAGAGTTGATCTACCACGAGATTGGAGAGGTTAAACCCTAGAAGCTAGCCTATGGAATGATTGTATGTTTTTTTTTTGTTATGTCCTACGGACTAAAACCCTCCGGTTTATATAGACATCGGAGAGGGTTAGGGTCACAAGGTCGGTTACAAAGGAGGAGATATCCGTATCCGTACTACCTAGCTTGCCTTCCACGCCAAGTAGAGTCCCACCCGGACACGAGACGAAGTCTTCAATCTTGTATCTTCATAGTCTAACAGTCCGGCCAAAGGATATAGTCCGGCTGTCCGGAGACCCCCTAATCCAGGACTCCCTCAGTAGCCCCTGAACCAGGCTTCAATGACGATGAGTCCGACGCGCAGTATTGTCTTCGGCATTGCAAGGCAGGTTCCTCCTCCGAATACACCAGGGAAGAATTTGAATACAAGGATAGTGTCCGACCCTGCAAGATAAGTTCCACATTTGAAAGTGTGTTATATCGACTACAGGGGGGTGAATAGGCGATTTTTATGAAAGTCTTGAAAACATGGAAGTTTCGAACACAAATGATAGAAATGAACCTATTTCCATGCAGCAGAAGATAGACTACACTAGACAGACAATAGTCAAGCATTCAATGAAGTGAAACCACACTGACTAATAGTAGCTGGGCAGTAAGGATCAGGTACACAGTGAAGACAAATAGATAAAGCAAATAGGCACTGACTTTACAAGAGCCAACTGTAAATAAAGAGATGAGAAGGATATAATCAGTGTGCGTGACGAAGACAAAGGTTTGGTAGACCAGTTCCAACTACTGTGACAGTTGTACGTCTGGTTAGGGCGGATAGGTATTTAAACCTAAGGACACTCAGTCCCGGACACTTAGTCCTGAGCACACAGCTCAGAACACTTAGTCCTCTCCGTATTCCCCTTGAGCTAAGGTCACACAGACCTCGCTCAATCACTCTGGTAAGTCTTCAAGGTAAACTTCCAAACCTTCACAGACTTTGTTCACCAGCGATCCACAATGACTCTTGGATGCTCAGAACGCGACGCCTAACCGGCTGGAGGATTCACAGTCCTCAAGTGTAATAAGTCTTCAGATCACACAGACAAGAAGACTTAAGTGATGCCTAACACTCTTTGGCTCTGGGTGGTTAGGGCTTTATCCACTCAAGGAATTCTCTCTCAAAGGCTTCGAGGTGGGTTGCTCTCAAACAACAAAAGTCGTACTTTAACTCTGAGCAGCCAACCGTTTATGGTTGTAGGGGGTGGGCTATTTATAGCCACTAGGCAACCCAACCTGATTTGTCCGAAATGACCCTGGGTCACTAAGGAACTGACACGTGTTCCAACGGTCAGATTTCAAACACACACGGCAACTTTACTTGGGCTACAAGCAAAGCTGACTTGTCCAACTCTGAACAAGATTCCCTCTCATAGTCTTCACTCGAAGACATAGGATTTTGGTTAAGCATCACTTCAGTCATTCTGACTGGTTTTCTTGGACCCCACTTAACAGTACGGTGGTTCCGATGACTCAACAAAGAAGAAAAAGAACTACGAAAGATCTAAGTCTTCGCGCTCCATAGTCTTCATGCAATGTCTTCTCTTGTCATAGTCTTCAAGGTGAATGTCTTCACTTACCACCTTTGACTTCAATATCTTCATACATTTTTAGGGGTCATCTCTGGTAGGAAAACCGAATCAATGAGGGACTTCTACCTGTGTTATCCTGCAATTCTCACAAACACATTAGTCCCTCAACTAGGTTTGTCGTCAATACTCCAAAACCAACTAGGGGTGGCACTAGATGCACTTACAATCTCCCCCTTTTTGGTGATTGATGACAAACTAGTTGAAGTTTTCAACGGGGAATATAATATGTGAAATTGTAAAGGATAAGGAATTGTCTTCATAAGTTGCAAGGGCTCCCCTGAAGATGTGCATATAAGTAATTTGCTTTTGGAATGCAAATGCACATGGCAAGTTGTACTTGTGGAGATCCTCTTCAACTTATGGTGACAATTCATCATGCATGAAAGGTATGTGAAGATAATGACATGCATAATGAAATATGGACGTCTGCAAAATGATCTAAGTGCGGAATTTATTGTCGCACATGCAGGATTTATCATCGCATCACAAAATAGCAAATAAGTAGCAGACGACCATCGAGTTTAAGTGTTACAACTCAAAGAACCAAATGTATCAAAATGAGAGTTGTAAACACTAGGCAAAACATAAAGTAACCACCCATATGGACCCACTTGAAGACTATCAAACTCATATGCTTCTCCCCCTTTTGTCAGTGAGGACCAAAAAGGTTTGAAGACATAGAGCATCTACTCGTTTCCATGAAGAGTAGGTGAAGCAGCAGGGTCGTCGGTGTTCGGCGGTGCAGAAGAACTTGGGGCAGTGTTGAGGCGTGCAGAAGTAGGGGGCGGTGAAGTGGCATCATCTTCGTCCTCGATCACTCTGGCATTCACAGTTGCCGCAGAGGAAGAGAACTCAGAGTCTTCAAGAGATGGAGTTCGTCGCAGCACAGCCCTTCGGGGAGGTGTGGAGTCAAACTTGAAACGTTTAGAGAAGCCATCCTCTTGAAGATCATCCTTAGAACACATAAGCGTCAGCCCTTTCCATGTACGCCAACAGGTTTCATGGGCAACAAAGGCATTCTTGGTGGCAAGATTGCGAATGCGGTTGACATCCACCAAGAGGCTTTGCATTTGGCGCTTCAGCCAGTCATGATGCCTATCCTATTTCTGATGGAGAGCAACCAGAAGCTCTCGGTCATTGAGAACACGAGATCGCTTCTTGGGTCGTTGGGCAATAGTGCTTTCAGTGGCTTCAGTAAGAGCACGATGAGGTGCACGTGTAGTACCAGCCAGAGGATAAACACGAGTGACTGCTTCAACTCCTTCAATGTTCTGAGTGAAACTTTGATGCTCCGCAATCTGAAGACTAAGAGGTTCCTTGGCAGGCTCTGGATAAATGGCTTCAACGGACATATCCACATCAGGCAGAAAGATCCAATGATTGCGAGCAGATGGCTGATATGAGATAGGTGAGTGGAGTTTAATCAGCCACATTATCCATGGAGCGTAGAACTTCAAGCCAAAGAGATCAGATCCTGATGCAGCAAGTTGGCGGATGAAGAAGTCTTGTGCATTGAAGCATTTTCCATGAAGAATATAGAAGACCAAAGTCTTCATTGCAGCTTCCAGCTTTGCATGTGGAGAATGTCCTTTGATGAGCCAGAGAGTTCGCCTTATAATATGATAGATGGTCCTTGGCAGATACTCCAGGTCTTCAACAAAGAACTCCTTAGGATATGCAGCGTCTTGTGGCAAAGGCTTCATCATACTAAGCATCTGACTCATGTTCGGTTCAGGCTTCTGAAAGATGCTCTCCATAGCTTCACTGTGAAGCTGACAGCCAGGTTCATAGAGATCTCCAGGAGTGGGCAGACCAGTAAGCTCAATGATATCAAAGGCTTTTGGCTTCGTGATGAACATTTCCTGTCATCCACTCAAGGATCCAAGTCTTCGGATCTCTGTTGTAACCACATATGTGAAGTGTGGCATAAAATTGGAGCAGCAACTCTTCGTTCCAGTGCTCTTGGTCAGTGACGAAAGCCAACAATCCAACCTCTTTAAAGCAATCCAGAGCTTCTTCCAAACAGGGCAGACTAGCTATTGCTTCGGTGTCAAGACGCATATGTGGGAAGATGCGACCTTGATTATACAGAATGCAGGAGTAATAGCTTCGCTGCGGATAGCTCCAGAACCGATCATAAGATATTCGCTCCCTTGAGTAGGGGTTCTTGGAGCTATTGAAGAAGGTGTTGTCTGCTTTGAAGCCGTTGACATTGAAGGATCCAGGTGCTGTTGCAGGACCTGGAAACCTGGGCAACCTTGGGATTGGCTTCTGTACCTAAGGCCTATGCTCAATATGATAGTCAAACTGAGGACCAGCAGCAGGCGCAGGAACAGAAGCAGTAGCATCATTGGCTTCGCTAACTTCTGGTTCTTGGGTTGGTGTAGGCTCCACATTTGCTTCAGCCATGACAACGTCAGTGGCTTCATTGGTGTTGGTGGTGGCAGCCTCAAGATTTTCTACCTCCACTTGATGAGCTGGAGGGTCGGGCATAGATACGTTCTCCTTGAGCATAGCTTCTTCAGTAGTTGGGGGAGTAGGGACACGTTCTTCTTCTTGGGTGTCATCAGCTGATGCAGCCGGAATGTCTTCAGCAGTTTTAGCCTCAGACTCGGAGACTTGAGACCTTGGTCCTTTGCGAAGCCTGCGTAACGCTGGCGACGCCTTTGGAGATGGAGTTGGCTGGGCCTCAAAGTCATCTTCTTCTTCTTGCCGGGGTGGTGTGACTTGTTGTTGTGGGTGATCAGCCCATGATGCATCCTGAGCAATTGGCGTCAGAGGACGACCAATGCTGATGAGTTTGCTGTGTGTAAGCACAGGCGATGATACCTGTTGGTGCTCGATCAGAGGAAGAACTACATCATCGTCAACATTGTCATGGTGACCAATGTCTTCAGCAGCGGTGGGATCAGCTACTGGAATGTCTTCAGCTTCATGAGCCTCTGTGAAAGCAGGCTCATGGACATTCAGTTGGTGCTCTTGATGTTCAGCGGCAGGGCGAACCATGGAGATAGGTTCAACAATTAAGGGCTCTGTGGGAGCAGCCCGATCCTTCTTGGTCTTGCGCTTCTTCTTGGAGGGAGCAGCAGCAGAGGCTTCAGGATGTTTCCTCTTTCTGGATTCAGCCTCAGCAGTCCTCGTCTTCTTCAGTTCTGAAGCGGTAGACCTGGCTTTTGGCTTCGAGCCAGTCATGCTGGTTGGGAAGACAATGGTATGTGCTTCCTGCCTTGGTGCGTCGGGTTCGGCCATAGCGGGCTTCTTCTTCTTCTTCTTCTTCTGCTTTGCAACCATCCTAGGGTCGATGCCAGGACGCCCAAGGGCCTTGCGCTTCTCAGCCTCATTGTAGGCTTGCACACACTTGTCAACCAGGCTCTTCATGCGCTCACGAGAACCTTGAGCTTCTTCACGCTTCTTGAGAAAGGCTTCTTTGAGCTCGTGTAGCATGATCTTGAAGTTCTTGACCTCTTGCATGCTGAGCTTGGCCATATGCTTCTTAAACTGAGCTTTCTCAAAGTCAATCTTCTGCTTCAGTTCAACGATGCGCTGGGTTATAGCTAACTCTGAAGCAATGGCGCCATGGAAGGCAACACTGAGGCCAATGGGAAGTTGCAGATCTTCAAAGCTGAGGTTGGGCGTGTCAAACCACTCATCGATGAAGTCATGGATGATTGCCATGTCAAAGAGAGGCAAATTGTTGAAGATTTCTGCTTCTTCTTTGCTCTTGATCAGTTGCTCAAGAGCGTCATCTGCAAGATCTTCATCACTGGACAGATCAATGGCATCATTGCGCAGAATAGCAGCAGCAGTCAGTTCTTGGCTGGTATGTGGCAGAGGCATCTTGACTCTCGGAGGCTTGGAGATGCATGACAGATCTTCAGACTGCACACTGTCTTCAGGAGGTGCTGTAGCTAGTGGCTTCACCCGTGAGATTTTTGGTGCTGAGGCAGGCTTTGAAGCTTTAGGTTGCTTTGGCTTCTGCGGCTTTGGAGTAGGAGCTGGGGCTTCATCAGTGTCAGCATCATCATCAGAATGATCCACTTTGGCACCTTGAACTGAGATGTGAGTGATGAGGCCATCCAGGTTGTAGAAGGGCCCAACAAGATTGGGTTCAGCTTCGCGGGTGCCATCGGCACGGGGAGCAGAGGGACCAGGGTTGAAGTCTAGCCCCAATGACTTCTTATTCTGCTTCACCGAATTCTGGGCAAACTGGAAGTTGCGCTTGAACAGATTGTCGTCACGACACCATAGCAGTGACAATGGGTCAGCATCCGTAGGCTGTGGTCCACGGACCATGCAGGGATAGAAGCCTTGTTCAATGGCTTCATCTCTGGACCTGGGTTGAAGATTTCTGTATAGGATGTCTCCCCATGGTCGCTTGATGGCATTCTTCTCAGCATATTCCTTTGTCACGAACCTGTACTTGAACCACTGTTCTGCCCAATATCGTCGAATCCATTGGATTCGTGTCTTGCACTGATTGTAATCCTCTTCTGGATCTGTCTTGTACAGTTCTGAGAGGTCATCAGGCAGATCTCTTGACGTTTCACCTCGATGCTTTCTGCCACCCTTCCTTGCTGATTTCTCTGCAGCCATGAACTTTAAACTGAATGCCTTCAATACGTTCAAAAGCTTCAAGGGCTTTCGCTTGCTGGACAAATAGGAACTAGCTTTGGGAGAATTTATATGATGCTGTAAGACTTTTGCAAATGAATGCAGACTATGAGAACCAAGGGATTCTCCCACGGACATGTACCTGTGACAGCATTAAGGTGCGAGGGAAGGGGAAGAGGTCATATGCATTCTCAGAAGATTTTGAAGATAAATCAGTTTAGAAGACATTGACCTCATCGTGCGAAGACATTCACTCATAGATAAGGAGTTGGTTCCAGATTTGTACGAATCCACGGATCAGTACAAGTGAGGAATCTAACTACTTTGTGAAGCATAAGTGAACATACTAGGCATAATATGAGATGCAGTATGAAGTGGATCCAACATGTGTGAACAGAAACTGCTTGTGGTAGAAAGTGACGAATCTATAGGAACAAAGGGGCCGTAAAAAGGAGGTTTTATTTACCACACAAGGAACTGCTAGACGGAGTGGAAGAGGAGGCCGGGCAGTTCGATCGCCCGTGCCCTAACTTGGCAACGGAGGACACCTACGGTGATGGCGGAGAAGACGATGTCCGCGGCCGGCGTGAAGACGGCGTCGGAGAGGTCACGGCAGCTAAGCGCTTCGTCGCCGGCGTCGTCAAGGGCTAGCGGTGGCGCTAGGGTTCGTGCGAGAGTGGAAGAAAGGATAATGACTGTGGTAAGGCGTGTATTTATAGGGACAGGGACGGCACAGCGTTATTACACAGGTTCCCCTGGCGATTCACATTTGAAAAACACGTGGCCATCATGCAACATATCGGGGGTTGTTCCACGTTCCCACGCACGCCTGGATTGTCGGGTGGTTGTTCCCACTTCTCCGGGTTTCAGGTGAAGGAATTAGCATTGAAAACGGACTTAATGTTTGTCTCTGTATCTTCTGCTGACAAGGACGCAGAGAAGACATTTGACAGTTTGAATAGAATGCATATGATTTGGAGAGATAGAGTTTGAGATAGAAAGCATAGAGAGGTTAGGGTCCGATCACATTCACTTAGTTCAAAAGATTCAACAAAAAGACATAGCTATAAGTGAATGTTGTAGAGGACAGAACACTAGTATATATATATATGGTCAACATAATGAAGATAATCATGAAAACATGTTGAGATTGAAGCCAAACCAAATGTGAAGACACAGCAAATGTAACACCATGGGTAAAACACTTCAAACAGACGAATTTTGTGGTGGCGTTACCCACCGTATAGGAAGTATTAGACCCAGACACGGCGCACAATTATCGTGGCGCTCCGAAGTCAAATTCCACATTAATGTATTCACACTTAGAATGTATATCTTAATTGATTGAAGATATACTTTACTTCGTGTGTTGCACATCTAAGTCATCAATATGCATAAGTGTTAGGATGTGTGCCTGATCACAGGACATTTGAGGATTCCAAGATATTTAGCTCACACCGTAACTTGCAAAATATCTTCTCATCCAAGGGCTTGGTGAAGATATCTGCCAATTGCTCTTCAGTGTTGATGTGTATGATATCAATATCTTCCTTCACAACATGATCTCTGAGAAAGTGATGACGAATTTCAATGTGCTTTGTCTTCGAGTGCTAAACTGGGTTGTTGGCAATCTTGATGGCGCTTTCATTGTCGCAGTAGAGTGGGACTTGCTTCAGATGAATGCCATAGTCTTTGAGTGTTTGCTTCATCCATAGAAGCTAAGCGCAGCAAGATCCAGCAGCAATGTATTCAGATTCAACATGGAGAGAGATACACAGTTCTGCTTCTTTGAAGACCAACATACAAGTGATCGTCCCAGAAAATGACATGTGCCTGATGTAGACTTGCGATCCACCTTGTCACCAGCATAATCAGCATCCGAGAATCCAACCAGATCAAACTCTGAGCCCTTTGGATACCATAATCCTAGAGTTGGGGTGTAAGCCAAATATCGAAGAATTCGCTTCACAGCTAAGTGATGCGATTCCTTTGGTGCCGCTTGGAATCGAGCACACATGCAAACACTAAGCATAATATCTGGCCTAGATGCACATAGATAAAGTAAGGAACCAATCATGGAGCGGTATACCTTTTGATCGAACTCTTTACCATTGTCGTCGGGACCCAGATGATGTTTGGCTGGCATTGGCGTCGTGAAGCCTTTGTAGTCTTGCATACCAAACTTCTTCAGGCAATCTTTGAGATACTTCTCTTGAGATATAAAGATGTCGTTGCGTTGCTGACGTATTTGAAGACCAAGGAAGAACTTCAGCTCGCCCATCATGGACATATGATATTGCTCTTGCATCATATATCCAAACTCTTCACTGTATCTCTGATTGGTGCAGCCGAAGATAATGTCATCCACATATATTTGGCACACAAACAGTTCACCATCATATGTCTTCGTGAAGAGAGTGGGGTCGAGGGAACCAGATTTGAAGCCTTTGCTCTTCAGGTAGTCTTTGAGTGTGTCATACCAAGCCCGAGGGGCTTGTTTGAGGCCATATAGTGCCTTGTTGAGCTTGTATACCATGTCATGATGTTGTGGATCTTCAAAGCCAGGCGGTTGTGCAACATACACTTCTTCTTCAATCTTTCCATTGAGAAAAGCGCTCTTCACATCCATTTGATATAGAAGTATGTTGTGATGATTTGCATAGGCCAGCAGTATGCCTATGGCTTCAAGTCTAGCCACAGGAGCAAATATTTCATCGAAGTCAAAGCCTTCAACTTGAGTTTATCCTTGAGCAACGAGACGAGCTTTGTTTCTGACAACTTGACCATGCTCATCTTGCTTGTTGCGATATATCCATTTGGTGCCTATTATATTGTGCTTCCGAGGATCAGGACGCTTAACCAGTTCCCATAAATTATTCAGCTCAAATTGTTGAAGCTCTTCTTGCATAGCTTTAATCCATTCAGGTTCCATGAAGGCTTCTTCAACTTTCTTGGGTTCTGTTATTGAGACGAATGCGAAGTGCCCACAGAAATTTGCTAGCTGTGTTGCCCTTGAACGAGTGAGTGGACCTGGTGCATTGATGCTATCAATTATTCTCTCAATCTGCACTTCATTTGCAACACGAGGATGTACAGGACGAAGATTTTGCTCTTGCTGATCATTGTCATTGTTAGAGGGATTGTCTTCAGGCTGAGCATTATCTTCAGGTTGATCAGGTGTGGAGATGATAAGTTCTTCTTCGGGTTGAGCTTCAGAAGGTATGATTTCTCCAGTTCCCATAAGTTTGATTGATTCACTGGATGGAACTTCATCTAGCACATTTGGCAGTTGCTCTCTTTGTGAGCCATTAGTTTCATCGAACCGCACATCCACTGTTTCAACCACTTTGTAATGAAAGAGATTGAAGACTCTGTAGGAGTGTGAATCATTTCCATATCCAAGCATAAAATCCTCATGTGCTTTTGGTGCAAATTTTGAAGTGTGATGTGGATCCTTGATCCAGCACTTGGCGCCAAATACTCTGAAGTAACTGACATTTGGCTTCTTGCCGGTAAGGAGCTCATAGGATGTCTTGTTCAGAAGCTTGTGAAGATAAACACGGTTGATGATATGGCATGCAGTGTCAATGGCTTCAGGCCAGAATTTTCTTGGAGTCTTGTATTCATCAAGCATCGTCCGAGCCATATCAATAAGTGTTCTGTTCTTGCGTTCGACGATGCCATTCTGCTGTGGCGTGTACGGAGCTGAGAATTCATGTGTGATGCCCAAAGTATCAAGATATGTATCAAGGCCAGTGTTCTTGAATTCAGTGTCATTGTCACTTCTGATGTGCTTTATCTTGGCGCCATAGTTGTTCATTGCTCGATTGGCGAAGCGTCTGAAGACATCCTGCACTTCAGTCTTGTAAAGGATTATATGCACCCAAGTATATCTTGAATAATCATCAACAATGACAAAGCCATAGAGACAAGCAGTAGTAGTAAGAGTTGAGTAATGAGTGGGACCGAAAAGATCCATGTGTAGCAGTTCGAAGGGTTGAGTTGTTATCATGATTGTCTTCGAGGGATGCTTGGCCCTCGTCATCTTTCCTGCTACACAGGCACCGCATAAGTGATCCTTCTTGAACTTGACGCCCTCGATGCCTATGACATGCTTCTTCCTTGCAAGGGTGTGGAGGTTCCTCATGCCAGCATGCCCTAGCCTTCGATGCCAGAGCCAGCATTCAGAAGCTTTTGCTAGAAGACATACTGCAAGTTGTGGTCCTGCTAAGAAATCTACAACATACAAATCATCTTTTCGATACCCTTCAAACACTAGAGACTTGTCAGATTCCATTAGTACAAGGCAACGATATTTTCCAAACATCACAATCATGTTTAAATCACAAAGCATTGAGACAGACATTAAGTTGAAACCAAGGGATTCAACAAGCATGACTTTATCCATGTGTTGATCCCTTGAGATTGCAACTCTACCTAGACCCAATACCTTGCTTTTACCAATGTCAGCAAATGTGATGTGACTTTTGTCTGATGGACGTAAAGTTGAGTCCATGAGAAGGCTTCGCTTGCCAGTCATGTGATTTGCACACCCACTATCAATAATCCATTCTTAAGCAGCTGGTGTCGTACCCTACAGTGCAGTTAGGGGGATAGGCTTCACGAAGAGAATTGTGAAGCAAAAACATTTGACGAACCAGTGGATTATTAAAGCTTAGATCGAGATTAGGACAGATAGAGCAAGTTGCAAGGGATTCAGAAACAAAGTACATAGTAAGACCATTTGGGCATTTGATCTTGCGCCCTACAAGATGTTTAAGGTCCCCAGCAATAGTGTCAGACGATTTTGGTTTTCGGCTAGAGACCTTTCCCTGCAAAAGAGAGTTAAGCCTTCTTAGCCACCCACATCTTCAGGGGTGGCTTTGAGGCAATAAGTCTAAGTGCAGCATCTGAGAACTTTGGCTTTGGAGCCCTAGAAAAAAGTCTTGCAGGTGGACAATAGTATTCATAAGAATAAGCAGAATAGTTCTTGGTCTTATGAACATGGCGGTTTGATGAACCGCGCTCATATTCATAGGCCTGAGTATGGCTTCCCTGCAAAACATTTGCGTTAGTGTGACTCGGGCGAGTCCTCTGTCTGTATGAAGCCTTTGGACCGTATGAGGCCTGTGGTCTGGGGTTTGTCTTCTTCACCTGTGGTGTCATGATGACATTCACAGGAAGATTCTCCAAACACCTTTTCGGCACCCAGATCTTCTTCATAGGCTGTCCATTCCTGCAGTTAGTACCAATATACCTGGCAAACACTTCACCATTCTGATTCTTAAACAGTTTATAGTTTGCATCAAAGGATTCATCAATAACAATGGGGTTAGCACAAGTGAAGCCAGATAGAGTGGATGGATCTACTGAAGGTTCCTTTGTAGAAACCCATGTGGTTTTGGGGTACTTCTCAGGTTTCCAGTAAGAGCCATCAGCATTCATTTTCCTCACGAACCCAACACCCTCTTTCCTAGGGTTTTGGTTCAGGATCTGCCTTTTGAGGATATCACATAGTGTCTGATGCCCTTTGAGACTTTTGTACATCCCTGTTTCAAGCAGTGTCTTCAACCTAGCATTCTCATCAGCAATAGCAGTGGTGTCCTCGGCAGAGGGGTTAGTTTCCACATCAACAGTTGAAGATATTGCAACAGTAGCAGCAGTAGAACATTCAGCAACAGAAGTAGCGTTATCACACTCAATACATTTAAGACATGGTGGTTCAAATCCTTCCTGAGCTGAACTGATCTGTTCGGCGCGAAGTGACTTGTTTTCTTTTTGAAGATCTTCATGAGCCGCTCTCAATTTCTCAAGATCTTGCTTCCTTTGAAGATAATCATAGGAAAGCCTTTCATGAGCTGTTGAGAGCGTTTCATGACGACTTTCAAGTTCCTCATACTTAACGTAAAGATTTTTTATGTCTTCAATTAAGGACTGAGATCGAGTCATTTCAGCGTCCAACGGGTCATTGCTTTTGCCTAATAGTTTTTGAATATATTCCATAGCTTTCTGTCGTTTAGTGACAAGGGAAGCAAGTTTTGCATAGCTGGGTCCAAATTCATCACCAGATTCATCATCACTGGATTCAGATAGATAGCATTCAATTACCTTAGAATCATTTGCCATAAGGCATGATGCAAAAGATGATGATTCTGGTTCGAAAGTCATCGCTTTGAGTGACTCATTAAAGTCCTCGAACCGAGGATCATGACGAGTTCGATGACCCTCATAGACCTCCGAGAGGCGGTCCCAGATGAGCTTTGCATGATCGAGATGCATGACATTCCTAAACTGATTTTGAGATAGACAGGAGCAGATGACGTCCTTCGCCGTGAGGTTGAGAAGAGTGTACTTGCGAATGTCATCAGCTTCCGCCATTTTGCACAGATTGGTCAGACCAATCTTAGTGACGGTCCACAGCTCGCTGTTTGTTGCCAAGAGGCGCTTCTTCATCATGGCCTTCCACTTGGGATACTCATGACCGTCAAAGATGGGGCATGACACAGTCTTCATACGTGTGGTCGACATAACTGAAACTCCAGGCGGTTAAACCAAAATCACACAGAACAAGGGAGTACCTTGCTCTCATACCAATTGAAAGTGTGTTACATCGACTAGAGGGGGTGAATAGGCGATTTTTATGGAAGTCTTCAAAACATGGAAGTTTCGAAGACAAATGATAGAAATGAACCTATTTCCATGCAGTGGAAGATAGACTACACTAGACAGACAATAGTCAAGCATTCAATGAAGTGAAACCACACTGACTAATAGTAGCTAGGCAGTAAGGATCGGGTACATAGTGAAGACAAATAGATAAAGCAAATAGGCACTGACTTTACAAGAGCCAACTGTAAATAAAGAGATGAGAAGGATAGAACCAGTGTGTGTGACAAAGACAAAGGTTTGGTAGACCAGTTCCAACTGCTGTGACAGTTGTATGTCTGGTTAGGGCGGATAGGTATTTAAACCTGAGGACACTCAGTCCCGGACACTTAGTCCTGAGCACACAGCTCAGAACACTTAGTCCTCTCCGTATTCCCCTTGAGCTAAGGTCACACAGACCTCGCTCAATCACTCTGGTAAGTCTTCAAGGTAAACTTCCAAACCTTCACAGACTTCGTTCACCGGCGATCCACAATGACTCTTGGATGCTCAGAACACGACGCCTAACCGGCTGGAGGATTCACAGTCCTCAAGTGTAATAAGTCTTCAGATCACACAGACAAGAAGACTTAAGTGATGCCTAACACTCTTTGGCTCTGGGTGGTTAGGACTTTATCCTCTCAAGGAATTCTCTCTCAAAGGCTTCGAGGTGGGTTGCTCTCAAACGACAAAAGCCGTACTTTAACTCTGAGCAGCCAACTGTTTATGGTTGTAGGGGGTGGGCTATTTATAGCCACTAGGCAACCTGACCTGATTTGTCCGAAATGACCCTGGGTCACTAAGGAACTGCACGTGTTCCAACGGTCAGATTTCAAACACACACAACAACTTTACTTGGGCTACAAGCAAAGCTGGCTTGTCCAACTCTGAACAAGATTCCCTCTCATAGTCTTCACTCGAAGACATAGGATTTTGGTTAAGCATCACTTCAGTCATTCTGACTGGTTTTCTTGGACCCCACTTAACAGTACGGTGGTTCCTATGACTCAGCAAAGAAGAAAAGGAACTATGAAAGATCTAAGTCTTCGCGCTCCATAGTCTTCATGCAATGTCTTCTCTTGTCATAGTATTCAAGGTGAATGTCTTCACTTACCAACTTTGACTTCAATCTCTTCATACATTTTTAGGGGTCATCTCTGGTAGGAAAACCGAATCAATGAGGGACTTCTACCTGTGTTATCCTGTAATTCTCACAAACACATTAGTCCCTCAACTAGGTTTGTCGTCAATACTCCAAAACCAACTAGGGGTGGCACTAGATGCACTTACAACATTCCACCATAGAGAGAATAATATTTCCACAAATCTTAATCTGCTAACACGTTTTGGCAACATGACATCATGCCATGGTTCGGTGATTATTCGAACCGTTTTTCTTCAACCGGCTCCACACATAAGGCGAGGCTGTTTCTTGACACGTCTTGTCAAAGCAGAGATCGTGTTCCCCTAATTACGGGATTCTCATCAATACGGTTGTGGGTAACCCAACCGTGTCTAGGACTCCTAGATTATAGGAAAGTCCCAAACGGCTATGGAGAGGACGCTTGATATTCACCCTCTTTATAAAGGGACAAGGCTTTTACTTTTTTCCCTCACGTGCTCAATCGAATCCTTCCCCCACCTCGAGTTCTAACACCCAAAGCCCATGTCAGGTGCTTCGGACCTTCAATCATGTCCGGATCTAGCCTTCAAGGCCGGTGGATGCCCTCCTCTGTTACGGAAGAGGATATCAAGAAGTTGAGGGAGGCCAGATACCTGACCGCCGAGGTTTCGCATCGGCTGCCTGCCCGAGGGCAGGTCGTCCCTACTCCTCAACGAGAACGTGGTGTTCATATCCCACTTCCTCCATGGTCTAGGCCTCACCCTGGATCCCTTTGTTAGGGGTTTGATGTTCTATTACGGGCTAGATTTCCACGATCTAGCCCCGGACTCCTTTCTCCACATCTCGACATTCATTGTCGTCTGTGGGGCCTTCCTCCGCATTACCCCTCACTTCAGCCTGTGGCTCAAGACCTTTGACGTGAAGCCGAAGATGGTCGAGGGGCAGTATGCAGCGTGCGGGGGCGCATTAATAAGCAAGATAGCAGGAGCTCCGTGGCCCAAAGGTTCCTTTCCAGAGGTGCCCGGATTATGGCAACAGGAGTGGTTTTACATCACAGCTCCCATAAGTGCCAAGTGGGTGGTTGCCCCTGCTTTCCGCTCGGGCCCTCCACCACAACTGATGTCATGGATTAGCAGAGGACTGAGCTGGGGTCCAGCCAAGGACGTGCCTATACTGCAGAGCCGCATTCACGATCTCTTCGAAGGAGATTTCAGTCTGGTTACGGTGGCGCAAGTCATGCTGGTTCGTCGAGTCCAGCCTTGCAAACACTAGCCCCTCCGCATGTGGGAGTTCAACCCAGAAGGGTCGCGCACTATTCAGAATTTCCTCGGCCTGACGCGCGAGGAGATGTACAAATCATTCTTCGGACCCCAAATAGAGTGTTCGGGTACTACCGAGGACGTGGGCCTGAGCAGCACCCGTGCCGCCGACCAAGTAAGTAATCCTTTAGCCGAACACACCGTCTTTTATTTACCATGACGTCATTCTGAGAAATCGCTCTTTGACTAGGACTGGCTAACAAAGGCGAAGATGATTTGGTGTTCGGCCCCCCTTCCTGAGGGTTTGGAGAATCTGGTATTGGAAAAGATGCTTGAGCTAGCACCTTGCCCGGAGCCCTCAAAGGAAGATAAAGGGGGGAATAATGAGGTCGAAAGCGAGCCCCCATCGCTACCAATTCCAACCAAGGGAATGAGCACCTCCATGAAGGAGGATAACCAAGGAGAAGAATCCGACCTTCTCTCGCTTCGAGGAAGGAAGAGGACTGCCTCTGAAGATCCGGAAATTGAGGCTTCCAAGCGGGACAAGAAGTCTCCACTAGAGGGTCCTGCCTTGGAGGGTGCTTTTGCCGCACAAAGCCCGCGCGAGGATCAGCCCTCCAACGAGCTGTAAGTAATCAAAAAGTACTTTAATAGTGGAAATATACTACCTTACCTCTGAGGAAAATAACCGAAGCGTTTATCTTGCAGTTCGGATCTTAGCCCTTCTCAGCAGAGCTCGTCTTCAGGGGATCTTCTTCCGGAGATGATGGAGAGTGAAACGCCTCCCCCAGACTCCCCCGCTCAAGAAGCGGGCGACCTTGAAGTGTCGTCGCGGAGGGCCTCTTGAAGAGAGCAAACAAAAGAGTCCGGCACCGTCTGGTATACGGTCGGACGTACTGAGGGAGAGCGAGCGGCCATCTCAGAAGAACACCGTACATTGATGGGTACAGTGATGGAAATAATTTCGTCTGCCGAAAGCGGATTGCATGGAGCCTTTATGAGTCTACTGGCGGGCTTTGAGGTACGTGAAATGATATACTTTTTGATAGTACCGCACATTTTTAGGTGTGCCATGTGTAGATAGTAGCCCCTGAGACTATGGCCGTCGTCGAGAACGACGGTGAACAGAGGATCGTAGTCCCAGGTAATAATCATACCGCTTTATGTGCAGGTGATGGGAGCTCCTGTAGCTAGCCGGATTAATGAGTTTGCCGAACTAAAGCGGCAACTGGATGCGGCAGATGCCGACATCGAGCTTGTTAACAAGCGGCTTGACAAGGCACAGGGTAAGTAATTTTCCGGTCAACGTCACATAGTAAGAGCAGCATGATGCCAGTATCTTTAATATGTTGTGACTGCGGATGGAGCTGCCGCCGTGGAGACCCTTCGGGCGGAACTTGCCAGAGCCAACGAACAAACAAGGATTAGTAATGCGGCCGCTTTAAAGGCGGCCGAAGAGTTAAGAGCCGAGAAGGCCGCGCATTGCGAGAGCAAAGAAAAGATGGCCAAGATGGATGTAAAGTTAAAAGACACTGCCGACCATTGCCAGTTCCTTGAAGAAGAAAACCAAGCAAAGGCGACGGACCTCGAAAAGGCCATGATGGCGGCCAAAGACACCCGCTTTGCCATGAGGGAAAAGAAGGAAGAGTTGCGTGAAGCTGGTGATATTGTGGCTGGGAAGCCCTTTTTACTGCGGAGGAAGTTCGGAGATCCGCGGTATGCCCCTCTGGATCGGCTGTGGAGTTCGGCAGATGCATATCTGGATTTGACGGCGAGTGCTGTCGATGCGGCCGAATACTTCCGAGATCAGACAGATCGTAAAGTGGACAAGCTATTCTGGTCGCAATTTAATGTTCCAGAGCGTCCGCTTCCCTTGACTGATCGGCTAGCCGAATGGGCCGAACTCAATAGATTGTCCGGACTCGCCATGTGGTCCGTCGTAGATCATCTGTGGCCGGAAAAACCGAAGCCGAACAGCTATTTCAGCTTAGTGCAACAGTTCCTTGGAGCGGTGCCGCGCATCAAGGAGATGAAGAGGTCGGCGTGTATAGAGGGCTCGCGGATGGCCCTTGCCCGTGTCAAAGCATACTGGGCGGAGATGGATGCTACCACTGTTGTGGTGCAGGGTTCGGCCATAGGCCGAGTGGCTGCCAAGCACTATTTTGAAGAAGTTCTCGAGGGCGCTCGTTTGATAGAGGCCCAGTGCTCGAAGAATATTATGTTTGAGTGACATGTATTCCCATTGTAAACACAATGTTTTAATGAAATTTATTAACGCTGTATTTATACTTTTGCCCAAAAGTAATATGATGCCTCCTGTGCGGCCGTTTATGTATACATGTGTATAACCTGAAAGATTGTAGTCGTCGGCTTCAGCCCCCACACATATAATGCGGGGGTGTTCGCAAAAGACACGTATTCACACTTAATCCAACGTCTTGGTCCTAATAAGGAGGTGATGGCGCCGCAAACTAGGCAAACGGACTATAATGCTTTAGTACTTTCACTTAGCCATAGGAGTTTGACAGTGGGGCTACTATATAGCCCCTGGTGGCTCCGCACTCATCCAAATTCGGGGTGCGTACATGCCTGGCCGGGAAACGGCCCTTTGTTAAAGTGGAGGAATTCTAACATTCCGATAGGTCATCGAGTGGTTGACCAGTCTCGCGCTATATCATGACAGTCAGTTTTCGGCTTTCTCTACTGAGGTGCTCGTCCGGATGAACCAGGGCACAATCGCAGTAGTTCTCCTGGTGCCGCCTTAGCCAATAGAGCGGAACGTAAGGCAGCAAAACACAGGAGCCGGGCAAACCCAACATTTGACCAAAGACATGATTCGGAGCTGATGCATATAAGGCCAAACTCGCGACGCCGAACACTCCCTAAGGTATTCGGTCTTTTATGGTATAAACTGGGCCTAAACAGTGCCCTTTGTAAGAACCCCTGGTGTCCAGGTACGTGCATTATTCTGACGTGGCCACATGCCAAGACGTCAGCATCCTTCTCAATAGTACTGAGAATCCGAGGGATGTGTATCAACAAGAGACAGTAAAAAAAGGTTTACGCAGGGTCTTAATCTAAAAAGAATCCTTGGAATGGGTCCCTGCTGCACGTCTGCGCCTGTGTCTCTGTTGTGCCGTATCCTGGACGGGTGTAGCACGATGGTCATCTGTAAAAGAGAGAAACTTAGGTGAAAAGTTGTCGTGCAAAAAGGTAGGTTTAAAGAAACCATCTACAATTCAGGATGAGTAAAAATTGCCACTTGTCTGCGCGTGTTGAGCCCCTTGTATTTGTAATAAGGGTGTGGCATATCAAACCTATGTGAATGACATATAGCTACGCTGGACTCGTCTAACCGTTTCCGTGGTCTTGACGAGCTATCAAATGCTTTAGTTGGTGAGGCTGTTTTTAGTGTGTGGTTGCCAAGGCAGTCGCACTCTCTTCGGCGTGCAAGGATCGCTCAATATTTCCGTTCACTATAATGGTGCCACGTGGACCGGGCATCTTAAGCGTGAGGGAAGCGTAATGCAGTATTGCATTAAAGCGAGTGAAAGCTTCGCGTCCAAGTAGTGCTTGATAGCCACTTTGGAACGGAGCAATATGGAATGTTAAATTTCACTATGGAAGTTATCGGGGAAGCCGAATATAACCTCTAGTAGCAGGGAGCCCAAGCAATGAGCCCTTGGGCCTGGCGTTGCTCCTTTAAAGGTAGTATTGATGTGGCAAATTTTCGTTAGGTCTATCCCCATTTTGCGGATTGTGTCCTGATATATCAGGTTTAGACTGCTGCCACCGTCCATCAGGACTCGTGTGAAATGGTATCTGTCAATTATTGGGTCTAATACCAAGGCAGCCCATCCTGCACGCCGGATACTTGCTGAGTAATCCCGATGGTCGAAAGTGATCGGTTGAAATGACCAGCGGCAGGACTCCGCAGTGATAGGCCCTTGGGCATATTTCTCTGGGAGTGCCGCTTTGTTTCTCCCCTTGATCACATGTAACACGTTTACTGTTTTGACTTCTGGTGGAAATTTCTTCTGTTCCCCAGTGTTTTGCTTGAGAGGCTCATACTCGTCTTCACTTGGTGTATCCTCCCCCTTTGTACCGTGTTGAGCTTGCCGGATTGCTTGAAGACCCAACATTCTCTGTGGGTATGGTTAGCGGGTTTACCAGGGGTGCTATGGATCTGACATATTTGGTCTAGAATTTTGTTTAAGCTGGACAGTTCATCTCTGCTGCCTTTAGAGGGCAGCTTTTGCTAACCTGGCCGAGAGCTTCTGAATCCAGCGTTTACTGTCGTGTTCTTCGGGCTATCTTATTTATTCCGGCGCATATTATTTTTGTTGCGTCGTGATTTCCCATTTCCATCTCTAACTTCGGATGTACTTGGGTCGCTGGTGCTGCATCTGGCTAGCCAGCTGTCCTCACCCGCGCAAAAGCGGGTCAGGAGGCTTGTTAATGCTGCCATTGTTCTCGGCTTTTCTTGGCCGAGGTGTCTGGCAAGCCATTCTTCGTGGACGCTATACTTAAAAGCTGCCAAGGCTTCAGCGTCTGGATAGTCGACTATTTGATTCTTTTTAGTAAGAAACCTATTCCAAAGCTTTCGGGCTGACTCTCTGGGCTGTTGAGTTATATGACTCAAATCATCCGCCTCCGGAGGTCGAACATAAGTCCCTTGAAAATTTGCCCGAAAAGCGTCTTCGAGCTCTTCCCAGCTTCCAATGGAGCTTTCGGGGAGGCTTTTAAGCCAGTGCCGAGCTGGCCCTTTGAGTTTGAGGGGTAAATACTTGATGGCGTGGAGATCATCTCCTCGAGCCATATGGATATGGAGGATATAGTCCTCAATCCAGACCCTAGGGTCTGTTATTCCGTCGTATGCCTCTATGTTTACGGGTTTGAATCCCTCTGGAAATTCATGGTCCAGCACCTCATCGGTGAAACATAGGGGGTGTGCGGTGCCCCTGTATCTGGGTGTACCGCGTTGTTCGGATGTTTGTTGTGTTGCATCGTATGCTGGAGCGCACTTGCATGGTCCATAGATGGATCTGGTTGCGCCGTCCTTTTGATGCGAGCCCTCGTGTGGATCGTGTATTGGCTTATGTGCGGCGTTGTTTGCCGTTCTATGTTGGTCGTGAGGTCGTCTATCCGGCCAGATGGCCGTTTTAGTTTTTGGTTGCGGGGGATCTAAGGCCTCCTCATCGAATTTAGGTAGCAACTTCCGCTTCGGGTAGCTCTTGGTGGGGTGATTACCGCCGTACTTCGCTGTTGTGTTGAGCACTTTACTCCATCTAATTCTGAGTGTGTCTTGCGCAGCCTTGAGCCTTTGCTTCTACTTTTTTAGACTCCTCGCGGTGGCAACGAGCCTTTGATGGGCATTCTGTTGCTCCAGGTGTCTGTCCGGTGTGATGTCATCCGGACTATTATCTTTGACAGAGTCGGGTTGTTCAGTTTGATTCTCCATGTTGCTGTGGTCCGGCGATGGTTCACCCTGCTCTAACGCTGGGTCTATATGATTGTTGTTTCTGCCGAGACGGGATTTGGAGCGGTGCTTACGCCGCCGCTTTGACTGCTTCTCGAGGGGACAACCCTTTGTTGCGTCCTTCCGTTCCTTGTCGTCGTCTTCTTTTGGCATGTCCATCATGTATACGTCATGTGATGAAGTGGGCGTCCAGTGCCCTGTGGGCAGTGGTTCCTGTTTGTCTCCTGCATCGTCATCCATACCGTGGATGTCTTCGGAGTCGGAGTCAAGCATGTCAGTTAAGTCATCGACAGTGGCTACTAAATGGGTAGTGGGTGCGCGGCGAATTTCTTCGTCATCCGCATCCCAATCCTGCCGGACATATTTCGGCCAGGACTCTCCTGATAAGGAGAGAGACTTTAATGAATTCAGTATGTCGCCAAAGGGCGAGTGCTGAAAGATATCCGCAGAGGTAAACTCCATGCTCGGCGCCCAACCGGATTTGATAGGAACGGGCGCAGGTGGTTCGGAGTCCGTGGCCGGAGAAGTATCCGGCAGTTCAACAACACGGCTCTCGCGAAGGGTAAGATCGATATTCGGCTCGATCATCATTGGGGATGCGGCCTCTGTGGCGGGGTCTATCCACCCATCCATGGGAGGCGCAACTGGCTCCGAATTAAGGGTCGGAGCGGCTGCCGGTGTGATTTCTCAAACACTGTGCGATGGCAGAGCTAGATCGTACTCATCATGACCGCATGACGCACAAGGCAGAGGCTCGAATCCGTCAAAGATCAAGTCTCCGCGGATATCGGCCGTGTGGTTTAAGCTTCCAAACCTGACTTGGTGTCCAGGGGCGTAACTTTCGATCTGCTCCAGATGGCCAAGCGAGTTGGCCCGCAGCGCGAAGCCGCCGAACACAAAGATCTGTCCCGGGAGAAAAGTCTCACCCTGGACTGCATCGCTATCGATGATAGTAGGAGCCATCAAGCCTAACGGCGACGACACGGAGGAACTTTCAATGAAAGCACCAATGTCGGTGTCAAAACCGGCGGATCTCAGGTAGGGGGTCCCGAACTGTGCGTCTAAGGCGGATGGTAACAGGAGGCAGGGAACACGATGTTCTACCCAGGTTCGGGCCCTCTTGATGGAGGTAAAACCCTACGTCCTACTTGATTTATTCTTGATGATATAGGTATTACAAGAGTTGATCTACCATGAGATCGGAGAGGCTAAACCCTAGAAGCTAGCCTATGGTATGATTGTATGTTTTTTTGTTATGTCCTACGGACTAAAACCCTCCGGTTTATATAGACACCGGAGAGGGTTAGGGTTACACAAGGTCGGTTACAAAGGAGGAGATATCCATATCCGTACTACCTAGCTTGCCTTCCACACCAAGTAGAGTCCCACCCGGACACGAGACGAAGTCTTCAATCTTGTATCTTCATAGTCTAACAGTCCGGCCAAAGGATATAGTCCGGCTATCCGGAGACCCCTTAATCCAGGACTCCCTCACTAACCATAGCATGAAACATATGGATCCAAATCAGCCCCTTACGAAGCAACACATAAACTAGGGTTTAAGCTTCTGTCACTCTAGCAACCCATCATCTACTTATTACTTCCCAATGCCTCCCTCTAGGCCCAAACAATGGTGAAGTGTCATGTAGTCGACGTTCACATAACACCACTAGAGGGATGACAACATACATCTCATCAAAATATCGAACGAATACCAAATTCACATGAGTACTTATAGCAAGACTTCTCCCATGTCCTCAGGAACAAACGTAACTACTCACAAAGCATATTCATGTTCGTAATCAAAGGGGTATTAATATGCATAATGGATCTGAACATATGATCTTCCACCAAGTAAACCAACTAGCATCAACTACAAGGAGTAATCAACAGTACTAGCAACCCACAGGTACCAATCTGAGGTTTGGATACGAAGATTGGATACAAGAGATGAACTAGGACTTGAGATGAGATGGTGCTGGTGAAGATGTTGATGGAGATTGACCCCCTCCCAATGATAGGATCGTTGGTGATGATGATGGTGATGATTTCCCCCTCCCGGAGGGAAGTTTCGTCTCGTGATTGGTTCTGCCAAGGTTCCGCCTCGTGGCGGCGGAGTTTCGTCTCGTGAGATAGCTTATGATTTTTTTTCTCGGACGAAAGACCTCATATAGCAGAAGATGGGCATCAGAGGGCCACCAGGGGGCCCACGAGGTAGGGGCGCGCCCCCACCCTCATGGCCAGGGTGTGGGCCCCCTCTGGTGCTTTCTCCGCTCAGTATTTTTTATTAATTCCAAAAATGACTTCCGTGAAGTTTCAGGACTTTTGGAGCTGTGCAGAATAGGTCTCTAATATTTGCTCCTTTTCCAGCCCAGAATTCCAGCTGCCGGCATTCTCCCTCTTCGTGTAAACCTTGTAAAATAAGAGAGAATAGGCATAAGTATTGTGACATAATGTGTAATAACAGCCCATAATGCAATAAATATCGATATAAAAGCATGATGCAAAATGGATGTATCACAGAGCGTATTGTATCACGGGGTTTGGATGTAGCGGCGAAGTTTGCACCAACTCTCAAGGTGAGAAAGGGCAATGCACGGTACCGAAGAGGCTAGCAATGATGGAATGGTGAGAGTGCGTATAATCCATCGACTCAACATTAGTCATAAAGAACTCACATACTTATTGCAAAAATCTATTAGTCATCGAAACAAAGTACTACGTGCATGCTCCTAGGGGGGACAGATTGGTAGGAAAAGACCATCGCTCGTCCCCGACCGCCACTCATAAGGAAGACAATCAATAAATACCTCATGCTCCAACTTCGTTACATAACAGTTCACCATACGTGCATGCTACGGGAATCACAAACTTCAACACAAGTATTTATACAATCCACAACTACCCACTAGCATGACTCTAATATCAACATATTTATATCGCAAAACTATTGCAAGGAATCAAATATATCATATTCAGTGATCTACAAGTTTTATGTAGGATTTAATGACTAACCATGTGAATGACCAATTCATGTCATCTCTCTAAATAGATATAAGTGAAGCAAGAGAGTTTAATTCTTTCTACAAAAGATATGCCCACGCTCTAACAGATATAAGTGAAGCAAAAGAGCATTCTACAAATGGAGGTTTTCTATGTGTAGGGAAACAGGCAATCCAAACTTCAAATGATATAAGCGAAGCACATGAAGCATTCTATAAAGCCATACTCAAAAGATATAAGTGAAGTGCAAAGAGCATTCTATAAATCAACCATGTACTATCTCATACCAGCATGGTGCATCAAAGAAAAGTGAAAACTAAACGCAAAAGATGCTCCAATATTTGCACATATCACATGAACGAAACGAAACCGAAAACATACCGATACTTGTTGAAGAAAGATGGGATGCCTTCCAGGGCATCCCCAAGCTTAGACGCTTGAGTCTCCTTGAATATTTACTTGGGTGCCTTGTTCATCCCCAAGCTTGAGCTCTTATCTCTCCTCCTTCTCCTCATAACAAGACCTCCTCGATCCTTGATCACTTCATCCACACAAAACTCAATAGAAAGTTCGGTAAGATCCGTTAGTATAATAAAGCAAATCACTACTCTAAGTACTGTTGCAAATCAATTAATATTTTGTTTTTGCATTGTATCTACTGTAATATAACTTTCCCATGGCTTATCCACTGATAGAAATCGATAGTTTCATCAAAACAAGCAAACAATGCATCAAAAATAGAATCTGTCTTAAACAGGACAGTCTGTAGTAATCTGAACATTCACCATACTTCTGGTACTCCAAAAATTATGAAACATTTAGGAAAAATAAAAAATTTGTATAGAAAGACAGCGCAGAAAGTTTCAGAACCGTTTCACGTTCCAGTAAAAATGTAAAATCGCGCACTACAGCCAAAGTTTCTGTTTTGCACCGCACAAACCAACAAGCAATGTAAACATCCTAAAGACAAATCTTGGCATGTTATTTTTATAATACAAATGAATTTTACAAGGGGATAATTATTTTTTTGAAACTTTTTTGTAATCAAGATTCACAAAGTTTCTATGAGCATGAACAAATTTCAAGGAGCTCCCTCACTTCAACAATGCTTGTCTCTCTCACTTTCACTTTCCTTTTTGAAAAGTTTTGGGTTCCCCTCTTTATTTTTTGTTTTTCAACTCTATAAAAGCACTCACATAAATAAATGACTCTCTAAAACTTCCGAGTTGTCTACCTGGCAGCGCTTTCTTTAAAGCCATTAAGCTAGGCATAAGGTGCTCAAGTAATGAATCCACCCGGATCCCAAGGTATATCAAAGACAATTTGAATTAGCAATGATTTGGCATTTAGTAGTGAGCACAAAGCAACATATATCAAGCAATGACGAAGTCTAACTCTCTTCCTATGCATCGGCATGTCATACAAGAACAATTCATGCACATCAAGTAAAGATCAATGCATAGCATAAGAAGCTTCTTGCATTTTTATCGTGTTGGAAACATAGAGAGGCGAAGATGTAGCTCCTCTCTCATAATAATTGCAAGTAGGAGCAGCAAGCACATGCATATTATATTCATCAAAATTATCAGGTGCAACGGTAAAAGGCCACCCATCAATATAATCCTTAATAAGTGCAAACTTCTCCGATATAGTGTAGTTTGGAGAATTCAAAAAGATAATAGGACTATCATGTGTGGGTGCAATAGCAACAATTTCATGTTTAAGATAAGGAACAATAGCAAGTTCATCTCCATAAGCATAATTCATATTGGCATCTTGGCCACAAGAATAGCAAGCATCGAGTTCATCAAAAAGGGATATTTCAAACGAATCAATGGGATCATAGCAATTATCATGGCATTCATCCTTCGGTAAGAACGAAGGGACGTTAAATAATGTATGAGTTGGAGAGTTACTCTCATTAGAAGGTTGGCACGGGTAGCTAATCCGATCTTCCTCCTTTTGTTCTTCACTCTTCTCATCATCTTTTTCATCTAATGAGCTCACAGTTTCATCAATTTCTTCTTCCATAGACTCCTGCAAAATATTAGTCTCTTCCCGGACAGCGGAGACTTTCTCAATAAATTCATCAATATCATAATTGTATTTATAATTCTCATAGCAATATTTAAGGATAGCTAAATTTTCGGGTCTATAAACTGAATCATCAAAATCTCCAAACTCTTTAAACAAAGATTCAATTTCACAAGCACCCTTAAAAGCAACAAATTCTTCTATGTGTTCCACATCATAGTAATCATATATACCATTAGCATAAGAAGCTAAGGTTTCATTATCATTAAATTTGCATGAAAAAGGAAAGTGTGGAGCCTTCATCCTAGAGCAACAAGTATAATCATATCTCAAGCATAGTTGCCGAGCATACCAATGCAACATATAAATTTGATCCCATAATAGTTTCCATTTTTTAGTCAAGTGATAATCCCTAAAGTATTCACGTTGATCCAACGTGTCTCCCATTATATAATTGAATGAGGTTTTATCACGATTATTAAAGTAGTGCATAATATCTTTCACATAATGAACATCGAGGGCTTTAGGAGGTTCCCCATCTCCATGAGTAGCAAGTAAACCTAATTTTTTGGTATTTCGTGTTCCATATCCATAACTAAAGATAGAGAACAACTTAGAACAGCAAATAAAATCCACTTAGTGATAAAGCAAACAAGCACACACGAGAATATTCACCCCACGCTATTGCTCCCCGG
Source organism: Triticum dicoccoides (assembly GCF_002162155.2). Taxonomy (NCBI): domain Eukaryota; kingdom Viridiplantae; phylum Streptophyta; class Magnoliopsida; order Poales; family Poaceae; genus Triticum; species Triticum dicoccoides. The sequence continues at coordinate 771,863,146 of NC_041382.1, forward strand.
CAACGGGGCCAGAAAAAGGTCTTGATAACCCATAAGTATAGGGGATCAATTGTAGCCTCTTTCAATAAGTAAGAGGGTCGAACCCTACGAGGAGCTAAAGGTAGAACAAATATTCCCTCAAGTTCTATCGACCACCGATACAACTCTACGCACGCTTAACGTTCGCCTCACCTAGAACAAGTATGAAAAAAGAAGTACTTTGTAAGTGTTGTAGGCTAGGTTTGCAAGATAATAAAGAGCATGTAAATAAAAGCTAGTGGCTGTTTAGATAAAGACATAACTAAATTAGTTTTAGTAGAGAGCTCTTTTTCACGAGAAAGTTATTTGTCCCTAGACAATCGATAACTAGACCGGTAATCATTATTGAAATTTTATTTGAGGGAGAGGCATAAGCTAACATACTTTCTCTTCTTGGATCATATGCATTTATGATTGGAATCTAGCAAGCATCCGCAACTACTAAAAACCATTAAGGTAAAACCCAACCATAGCATTATAAGGCATCAAGTCCTCTTTACTCCCATACGCAAACAACCTACTTACTCGGGTCTGTGCTTCTGTCACTCACGTCACCCACCATAAGAAAATCATGAACATATTGCAAACCCTACAACGGCGATCACTCACGCTTGCGCGACATGGAGAGCACCATAGGACAGCACCAATAATAAAACATGCAACTCAAATCAATCACGATCATCAATTAACTCATAGGACAAAATGGATCTACTCAAACATCATCAATTACCGACACTATGCAGATCTAGTCATCCTTCACTAGACTCCGCATGATATCAATAAGAAGATGCCTACCTTCACACGATGTACACGTTTGAAACATGTATGTTGCATGGCAGGATGGTTGATTTCACAACACAAGTAACGAAATAGTCCGCAATTACAATAATATGCATATACAACAACTCTGAGGAGTCAAATTTAATGAATGGATACAACCAAGGTCATTCAACTACATGCAACTCATATAACGAAAGGGGATAAACCTTAGACAGGTGAGAACACAAATTACCTTAAGAAGGCTAAAACAAAAGCAACCGAGGTCGATCCCGGCCCAGACAGCTGTGGGATAACCAGCTAACGTCGCCCATCATCAAACCAAAATTTTGAATTGTCATCTCCTGGATTGGCGGCAATCCAGGGAAAAGAGTAAATTAAGCAAGGTGAGTAGTCAACTATACTCACAAGATTTACCGAAACCCTACACTAATTATGCATCAGGTATCAAAAAAGCGGTATAGGGTTTAGCAACAGCAAGCACCAACACCTATAGAGACACATTACAACTTGTATTGATCAAAGATAATGAAAGAGGGTGTAGAAAGACCATCCACAGTAATCGTGGTGCAACGCAACCCCACAACTTGCGCTAACATTGAGCGACTATCCTATTGTAAAACACAACAGAACTAGAAGAATCCCCAAGGCATTTACTTGGTAAGTTTAATCTTTAGTTGAAGTTGTGCAACCTCTATACTAACAAAATTAAGGTTGGGAATTTTTAGAGATTACAAGTTGAACTTATGCTATGATCAAGTCATCGAGCTCCAATTCTCCCATATCCATGGACACGGTAATTTGAATAGATTTAGACCTACAGAGGTACACCAATGTGATGGAAATATGCCTTGGAGGCAAATTCGTGAACATTTTTCAGTTCATGTACTGTTTTAACTCAAGGACATTTTTATAAATTCACGAGCATTTTTAGATTCCCGGATTTTTTGTTAAACTAAATGTAGTTTAATTAAAAATGGCAAAAAGAAAAAATCGGATGAAAATCATTCAATACAAGCGAACAAAAAAAGAAAAAAAATGCATTAGCTAATGCATATATGGGCTGGCTGATAGAGGCTCTTTGCTAGCAGTTTACCACTAAATAGGAGTACCCCAAACTAGACAAAGGGGAATCCTATTTATGCAAATTTGCGGCACATTGTCGCTGAATTGCATAGGGGATGACAAATAACCCAGCAACTGATGAAGTGGGCCGGCCCACTTGACTTTTTTTATGTGCGAGTATCAAGGCACACAACCTTGTAATTTTTTTTACATCACACCATCAGAGTCGTCACTCCACTTCCTGCAAAAAAAAAAAAGAGTCGTCACTCGTCATGACCCCTCTTGTATCCCTTTGAATTAATCAAGTGTGAGGGTACCTTATAAAAAAAGGTCTTGCGAACCTTTTGGACGTTCCTGGTCGTATTTGGGAACTTTCTAGAAGGTTCATGAACTTTTTTTTCTACATTATTTTATCAGTTATTGATTTTAGTTTTGACTGTTTTTTTCTGTTTCACTTTCTATTTTTTAATCTTTTTTTTTAATTTATAAATTGCAAAGCATGTTCAAAATATTTAAAAACTATTTTTAATTACAAGCAATGTTCTTAATTTCAAAACAAAATGTATTTCCATAACCTGTTTGCATTCTTTAAGTTTTGTTCAGAATTCCAAAATAAATTTGTGTTCTAAAAATGTTTCATTTTTCAGAAAGTGTTCCTTATTTCAAAACAATTCGGGAAAATGTTCAACAATTTCAAAAAAGTGTTCTCGATTTCAAGAAATAACAAATTTTAAAATTTCTAGTTTGGAAAAACAACGTTACCATTTTCATATTTTTTTAATAAATGAAACAATGTTCACGAATTTTACAAATATTCACATTTAAATAATATTCTAAGTTTAAATAATATCATCATTCTCGAATTTATTCCGAGTTAAAATAATTTTCCTGTTTTCAAATTTTGGTCAATTGTTTAAATATTTTTTGTGTTTCCCAAAACCTCAATTAATTTCAAAATTGTTCATGTTTCCCAAAAAATGTTTGAAATAAAAAAAACCATCTAGAAAACCAAATTACCATAGTGCACCAGATCAATATAGTGCATCGGTCGCTATAGTACCAAGATCACTAATTAAGGGGCACCTCTTGCAAAGATTACCCCCACCTTCCCAGGTGCTGGCAAGCACAGGGGTTGCTTTGTCGTAACTTGGTAGCTTTCGCTTTCTTTTCGTAGATTTGTTTTTTTTCAAAATGTTTTATCTTTTGAACTGTGTGTCCAAATCCCAAACCATTTTCACCGTTGGATTTCTCGCGTCAAGATCTTAGAAATTAGATCTCATGTAAGTATATTTTGACAAAAAAATCATGGAAAAACCGAAGCTGAAGCCAAAATCATGGAAAATGTATTATCTTTTTTTTTACTTTCTTTCCTTTCAAGGGGCACAACTGTGCTTTTCTCAAAAGCAAATTTGTGCCACCACAAGAAGCAAAACTGTGATTCTCATGGAAGAAAAAAAATGTTTTTCCTTTTCGAGAGGCATCACCGAAGCAAATCTATGCCTCTCATGGAAGCAAAAAAGTTGCATTTTTATTCTTTTAGGAGAGGCACTGGCAGAAGCAAATATGTGCCTCCACGAGAAGCAAATATGGGCCTCTCGTGGAAATAAATAAACATGTTACTTTTCACTTTTCGAGAGGCATAATTGTGCTTTTTGCGAACAATATATTTATGCCTCTGTGAGAAGCAAATATGTGCCTCTTGTGGAAGGAAAAAAAACATGTTTTCTCCTTTTTCGAGAGGCACAACTGCGATTCTCGTGAAAGCAAATCCGTGCCTCCACGAGAAGCAAATTTGTGCCTCTTGTGGAAGCAAAAAAATACGTTTTCTCCCTTTTTCGAGAGACGCGGTTATGACTCTTAAAGGCAGATATGTGCTTTCACGAGAATCAAGTATGTGCTTCTCATGGGAGAAAAAAATCCTTTTTCCAAAAAAATACTTTATCCCAAATCAAGAGAAAATAGGGCGAAACCAAATAAAAACGATCAAGCCCAAAAGCGCGTATAAAAATAATAAAAATAAAATCCCGAGAGAGCGCCGAGCATGCGCCACGTGATGGCGGCTGAGAGCAGCATGCCAAGTGGCACCCTCTCAGCCCACCAAAGCGACCCTTGCACGATCACGCAAGGGATGCCATTTAATTAGTTGCTTTTATATACTACGGTTGGGTGCTACAGTACTTGCTTGCCCCGGCCTTGCTGCTTTTCGTGGATGGGCCGGGCCATCGAGAGGAACCCTTGTATGGTAGCCTACTTTTTGATGCAAAGAGCGTCAAATAGAAGGTCCGCTATTTATGGCTACACAAGGTTTTGGGCTATCACACAGCCCTGGTGCTGTCATGGGCCGGCTCATGCATCCAATTTCATTTACGTTGCATATTTTACATTTTGTTTAGCTCTGGTAGTTTTCATTTCCGACTCTTTTGGTTTGTTTCCATTTCATGTATTTTAATCAGAAATTGTTTTTTTTCTTTTGACTTTTTCATTAATTTATTTGCTTTAGTTTTTCTATTATTAGTTTCTCTCTGGTTTTTCTTCCGTCTTTTTTTAACTTATAAGTATATATTTTTTGAAATTTGGAAACTTTTTATTCTATCTTCTTGATTAAAATCAATCATATGATTTTTCTTGATATACTTTAATATTTCGTAAATCCATAATTATTTTAAAAAATTCATGAACATTTTTTAAATAAGTAAAATATCTGTGGTTTTCGCAAAAGAGATTTTAATTAAATTTGTTTTTAAAAAAATCAAGGACATTTTCTGAAACCACAATTTTTTAAGTTCTTGATTACACTTTTTCACTCTATGAAAAATAGAGAAGTTGTTTTTAAGGAAGACATGTTGAAAACCATAAGGAAAAAAACCCAGAGAGAGAGAGAGCTTCCTAATTGGGCCACCGGCCGACGAGCAACTCATGTGCGATGCCCCGTCATTTTGATGTAGTACCGTCGTCGAGGGGGTCTCCCAAACCACGTCCAAGTGTTTAAAATATATTTGGTCCCCGTCCCGGCGATGTTTCTAGCATCATCGGAGGGCGTGTGGAGATTTGTCTCCGGCGGATCTCACGGGATTCGGTCGGCGTTTGTCTTTGGTGAATCTTGTCTTCGTTCGTCTATGTTCATGTGTTTACATGTTGGATTCTTCTAATCTATGCTTCTCCTCATAGGCAGCGGGTGCTGTTTTGGTGCGCTAGTCCTATGGGGTCTTAGCACGACGACTTCCCGACTGTCTACTAAAATAAGGTTTGTCCGGCTCTGATAAGGGAGGGGCCAAGACGATGACGCGTCTTCGACTCGTTTCGGTGCTAGTAGTCATCGCTAGATGGTCTATGAATCTTGACATATTTTTTACTTCTGGTGTTCTTTTGACATTTGATGAATAGATCGAAAGTTATTCTTGCAAAAACAAAAAAAACTTTTTGCGGGAAAACCCTCGATCTCTCTATATATTCTGCTCCAACTGAATCCTTCTGCTAGAGTGCTAGTAGTATCCTCCTCTCAGTCGATCTCAGGTCAAAGAACCCAGCAAAGTCAACCTATCGATGTAACAGTACATGTGCTCGATTGTGGGCCTGCATGTGGGTTTATACCAGAATATATGTCTACGTATATGGTATGAAATGCTGCGCAGCTAGCTAGATTTGCTAAAGTAGTCGAGGATGTACGGGACAGCAGGCATATACTTCCTCCGTTCCTAAATATAAGTTGTTTTAAACATTTTAAATGGACTACAGCATACGGATATATATAGATATATTTTAGAGTATAGATTCACTCATTTTGCTACATATATAGTCACTTGTTGAAATCTCTAAAAAAAACTTATACTTTTACCATTTCAAAATAGATAACCTAACTTTATATTAATTTTGTACTAAAATTGTATAAAATTGAATCATTTATTTTAAAAAGAGAGGGAGTATTTGGGAACGGAGTGAGTATACCAGAATGGTAACATGCAGAGCACCGATCGACTATAACTTAGTTAAACATTGGCTGTGCAGGCAACTCGCATGATTATTATTAGTTGGTTAATTTACCTGCCCCAATTTGGCCTCGTCCTTTTGCCAAGCCATGACGGCGACGACAACTACTACTACGTGTGTGTGATTGACTCCGTGCATAAAGTAACTTCCGTTGCATCAATCTACCAAAACACTCGTCCATGATATTATATCATATTTCCTCCATCCTGAAAAGTTTGTCTCTCAAATAAATATAGCTAACACAAAGTTACTGTTAGATACATTTATTTAACGAATAAACTTGGAACAAGTTTTTTCAAAAAAAAAGAACTATAAATATATGTGTTGTCAGGTCAGCAGCACTCACCTGCAACCATTCTACCAACATCGCAGAGACTCCCGTAGTTAGTATCTTGCTTGAATTAGCGAAAGCGTAGGTAAACCAAACTCCCTCGGAATTTGCGTCTTTGCTTTTGACCGCACGTTGCTTTCGCTTTCTCCCTCTTGGTTAACTATCTTTATGAATTATTTACTGAAAAAGCCTTTCGCCTTGCTTTATAAATAAAGTCAACCGCCCAAATCAAACATCCAACAAGGTTCACAAACACACACATGCAAGTTTCACAAACACATAGAGTAGCACACTGGGTTACTGCTGAGGACACAACTCAACAAGCCCTAAAATCTAAAACACAAACTCACACACAGCAACCCGAGCAACAGGCCTAAGAGAATGTCTAGTAGAGCCCTCAAACCCTTAAATCTAAAACTAGTTTTAAGGGTTGAGAATTCGCCATTTTTGATACTTTCAATGGTTGAAAAACAGGGGCAAAGACTAGAACCCACAAACCCAACCCTTATAACGGAATAACCCAACCCTTATAACGGAATATTCCGTTATAAGGGTTGGGTTTGTGGGTTCTAGTCTTTGCCCCAACCCCAACCCTTAAAACTGCCATTTGACATATCATAATTTTCATCATCTCAATAACACCGAATAGTACTTTCAAACACATAATAATCATTCAATTTATTACAATAATGTTTAGAAGCAAATTATAATAATTGTTCGAATCAAATAGGACATAGAAAAATAAACAAAGGTAGATCATGGGCCTTGGCGCCGCCCAACCAACTGCCACTGGTGCTCTACTAGATCATCCCGGAGCTGACCATGAGTGTTTGCATCCTCAATCTGACGATGTGCTCAAGAAAAGCTTGTACGCGACAAGGGTTTCTTTCCGGTTGCACACGAGTACCAACATTGTCATAGAAACAAGGCAGTTTTAACCCTCTCTCATCCTCGATGATCATGTTGTGTAGAATCACACAACATTTCATGATGTTCTCCAAGGTTTTTTTGTCCCAAAAACGAGTTGGACCCCGAACTATGGCAAATCTTGCTTGCAAAACACCGAAAGCTCTCTCAATATCCTTGCGGGCTGCCTCTTGTGCCTTGGTGAAATGAGCCTCTTTTCTAGTTAAGGGCACCCCATTTTTCTCCTTGATGGACTTCACAAGAGTTGCTCAATCGGGGTAAATTCCATCGGTGAGATAGTATGCCATTGAGTACGCATTGTCCATTATATTGTAGTTGCAAGTTGGAGCATCCCCGGAAACTAATCTTTTGAACAAAGGAGATCTATTGAGCACATTGATATCATTGAGTGTACCCGGCAAACCAAACAATGCATGCCAAATCCATGTGTCCTCCGATGCCACGGCCTCAAGCACAATGGTAGCATCACGACTTTTATCGCAATATATTCCTTGACATGCCTTTGGACAATTTCCATTTCCAATGCATGCAATCAAGACTATCAAGCATCCCGGGCCATCCCCTTTTTTCATTCATCTCCATCAATCTCTTTGTTGTTGGGGAACGTAGCAGAATTTTAAAATTTTCTACGCATCACCAAGATCAATCTATGGAGTCATCTAGCAACGAGGGAGAGAGGAGTGCATCTACATACCCTTGTAGATCACGAGCGGAAGCGTTCAAGAGAACGGGGTTGATGGAGTCGTACTCGTCGTGATCCAAGTCACTGAAGATCCTAGCGCCGAACGGACGGCACCTCCGCGTTCAACACACGTACGGAGCGAGAACGTCTCCCGCGCCTTGATCCAGCAAGGAGGAGGGAGAGGTTGAGGAGGATGGCTCCAACAGCAGCATGACGGCATGGTGGTGGTGAAGCTGCGGTACTCCGGCAGGGCTTCGCCAAGCTCTTACGGAGGAGGAGAGGTGTTGGGGAGGGGAGGGGCTGCGCCTTGGATGCTGTATGCAGCCCTCCCCTTGCCCCTCTATTTATAGGGGAAGGAGGAAGGGGGCCGGCCCCCTCTACATGAGATCTAGAGGGGAGCGGCGGCCAAGGGGAGGGGGCTTGCCCCCCAAGCAAGGGGGGCGCCCCCTTTAGGGTTTCCCCCCCAACCCTAGGCGCATGGGCCCAAGGGGGGGGATGCGGCCAGCCCATGTAGGGCTGGTTCCCCTTTCCTCTACAGCCCATTAGGCCCTCCGAGAGAGGTGGCCCCTCCCGGTGGACCCTCGGAACCCCTCCGGTGGCCCCGGTACAATATCGATATGCCCCCGAAACTTTCCGATGATCGTATGACAACTTCCTACATATAAATCTTCACCTCCGGACCATTCCGGAACTCCTCGTGACATCCGGGATCTCATCCGGGACTCTGAACAACATTCGGTAATCACATACAAGTCTTCCTAACAACCCTAGCGTCACCGAACCTTAAGTGTGTAGATCCTACGGGTTCGGGAGACATGCAGACATGACCGAGACGACTCTCCGGTCAATAACCAACAGCGGGATCTGGATACCCATTTGGCTCCCACATGCTCCACGATGATCTCATCGGATGAACCACGATGTCGAGGATTCAATCAATCCGTATACAATTCCCTTTGTCAATCGGTACGTTACTTGCCCGAGACTCGATCGTCGATATCCCAATACCTTGTTCAGTCTCGTTACCGGCAAGTCACTTTACTCGTACCGTAATGCATGATCCGTGATCAACCACTTGATCACATTGAGCTCATTATGATGATGCATTACCGAGTGGGCCCAGAGATACCTCTAGGGAGAATCGAACACCCATGCAGTTCTGGTGTTGATCATGTTTTGCTCTAGGGAGAGGTTTAGTCAACGGATCTGCTACATTCAGGTTCGTATGTACTTTACAAATATCTATGTCTCCATTTTGAACACTTTCACGAATGGGGTTGAAGCGACGCTTGATATGCCTGGTCTTCCTGTGAAACCTGGGCTCCTCGGCAAGGGTAGTAGCTCCAGTGTTGTCACAGAAGAGAGTCATCGGGCCCGACGCATTGGTTATGACTCCTAGGTCGGTAATGAACTCCTTCACCCAGACTGCTTCTTGTGCTGCCTCCGAGGCTGCCATGTACTCCGCTTCACATGTAGATCCCACCACAACGCTTTGCTTGCAACTGCACCAGCTTACTGCCCCACCATTCAAAATATACATGTATCCGGTTTGTGACTTAGAGTCATCCAGATCTGTGTCGAAGCTAGCATCGACGTAACCCTTTACGACGAGCTCTTTGTCACCTCCATAAACGAGAAACATTTCCTTAGTCCTTTTCAGGTACTTCAGGATATTCTTGACCGCTGTCCAGTGTTCCATGCCGGGATTACTTTGGTACCTTCCTATCAAACTTACGGCAAGGTTTACATCAGGTCTGGTACACAGCATAGCATACATGATAGACCCTATGGCCGAGGTATAGGGGACGACACTCATCTTTTCTCTATCTTCTGCCGTGGTCGGGCATTGAGCCGTGCTCAATCTCGTACCTTGCAATACAGGCAAGAACCCCTTCTTTGACTGGTCCATTTTGAACTTCTTCAATATCTTGTCAAGGTACGTACTTTGTGAAAGACCAATGAGGCGTCTCGATCTATCTCTATAGATCTTGATGCCTAATATATAAGCACCTTCTCCAAGGTCCTTCATTGAAAAACACTTGTTCAAGTAGGCCTTTATGCTTTCCAAGAATTCTATATCATTTCCCATCAACAGTATGTCATCCACATACAATATGAGAAATGCTACAGAGCTCCCACAAACTTTCTTGTAAATGCAGGCTTCTCCATAAGTCTGCATAAACCCAAACGCTTTGATCATCTCATCAAAATGAATGTTCCAACTCCGAGATGCTTGCACCAGCCCATAAATCGAGCGTTGGAGCTTGCACACCTTGTCAGCATTCTTAGGATCGACAAAATCTTCCGGCTGCATCATATACAATTCTTCCTTAAGGAAACCATTAAGGAATGTCGTTTTGACGTCCATTTGCCATATCTCATAATCATAGAATGCGACAATTGCTAACATGATTCAGACGGACTTCAGCTTCGCTACGGGTGAGAAAGTCTCATCGTAGTCAACCCCTTGAACTTGTCGATAACCCTTAGCGACAAGCCGAGCTTTATAGATGGTCACATTACCATCCGCGTATGTCTTCTTCTTAAAGATCCATTTATTTTCTATGGCTCGCCGATCATCGGGCAAGTCAGTCAAAGTCCATACTTCGTTTTCATACATGGATCCTATCTCGGATTTCATGGATTCCAGCCATTTGTCGGAATCCGGGCCCGCCATCGCTTCTTCATAGTTCGAAGGTTCACCATTGTCTAACAACATGATTTCCAAGACAGGGTTGCCGTACCACTCTGGTGCGGAACGTGTCCTCATGGACCTACGAAGTTCAGTAGTAACTTGATCTGAAGTTTCATGATCATCATCATTAACTTCCTCTCTAGTCGGTGCAGGCACCTCAGGAACATTTTCTTGAGCTGCGCCACTCACCGGTTCAAGAGGTAATACTTCATCAAGTTCTACTTTCCTCCCACTTATTTCTTTCGAGAGAAACTCTTTCTCTAGAAAGGACCCATTCTAGGCAACAAAGATCTTGCCTTCGGATCTGAGGTAGAAGGTACACCCAACAGTTTCTTTAGGGTATCCTATGAAGACGCATTTTTCCGATTTGGGTTCGAGCTTTTCAGGTTGAGTTTCTTGACATAAGCATTGCATCCCCAAACTTTTAGAAACGATAGCTTAGGTTTCTTCCCAAACCATAATTCATACGGTGTCGTCTCAACAGATTTTGACGGAGCCCTATTTAAAGTGAATGCGGCAGTCTCTAAAGCATAGCCCCAAAATGACAGTGGTAAATCGGTAAGAGACATCATAGATCGCACCATATCTAATAGAGTGCGATTACGATGTTCGGACACACCATTACGCTGAGGTGTTCCAGGCGGCGTGAGTTGTGAAACTATTCCACATTTTCTTAAGTGTGTGCCAAATTCGTGACTCAAGTATTCTCCCCCGCGATCTGATCGCAAGAACTTCATTTTTCTGTCACGTTGATTCTCAACCTCACTCTGAAATTCCATGAACTTTTCAAAGGTCTCAGACTTGTGTTTCATTAAGTAGACATACCCATATCTACTCAAGTCATCAGTGAGGGTGAGAACATAACGATAGCCACCGCGAGCCTCAACACTCATTGGACCGCATACATCAGTATGTATGATTTCCAATAAGTTGGTTGCTCGCTCCATTGTTCCTGAGAACGGAGTCTTGGTCATTTTACCCATGAGGCATGGTTCGCACGTGTCAAATGATTCGTAATTAAGAGACTCTAAAAGTCCATCTGCATGGAGCTTCTTCATGCGTTTGACACCTATGTGACCAAGGCGGCAGTGCCACAAGTATGTGGGACTATCATTATCAACCTTACATCTTTTGGTATTCACACTATGAATATGTGTAGCATTACGCTCGAGATTCATTAAGAATAAACCATTCACCATCGGAGCATGACCATAAAACATATCTCTCATATAAATAGAACAACCATTATTCTCCGATTTAAATGAGTAGCCATCTCGAATTAAACGAGATCCTGATACAATGTTCATGCTCAAAGCTGGCACTAAATAACAATTATTGAGGTTTAAAACTAATCCCGTAGGTAAATGTAGAGGCAGCGTGTCGACGACGATCACATCAACCTTGGAACCATTCCCGACACGCATCGTCACCTCGTTCTTCGCCAGTCTCCGTTTATTCCGCAGCTCCTGCTTTGAGTTACAAATATGAGCAACCGCACCGGTATCAAATACCCAGGAGCTACTAGGAGTACTGGTAAGGTACACATCAATTACATGTATATCACATATACCTTTCGTGTTGCCGGCCTTCTTGTCCGCTAAGTATTTGGGGCAGTTCCGCTTCTAGTGACCACTTCCCTTGCAATAAAAACACTCAGTCTCGGGTTTGGGTCCATTCTTTGGCTTCTTCCCGGCAGCTTGCTTACCGGGCGCGGCAACTCCCTTGCCGTCCTTCTTGAAGTTCTTCTTACCCTTGCCTTTCTTGAACTTAGTGGTTTTATTCACCATCAACACTTGATGTTCCTTTTTGACTTCTACCCCTGCTGATTTCAGCATTGAATATACCTCAGGAATGGTCTTTTCCATCCCCTGCATATTGAAGTTCATCACAAAGCTCTTGTAGCTCGGTGGAAGCGACTGAAGGATTCTGTCAATGACCACGTCATCTGGGAGATTAACTCCCAGCTGAGTCAAGCGATTATGAAACCCAGACATTTTGAGTATGTGCTCACTGACAGAACTATTTTCCTCCATCTTACAGCTGAAGAACTTGTCGGAGAGTTCATATCTCTCGACCCGGGCATGAGCTTGAAAAACCATTTTCAGCTCTTCGAACATCTCATATGCTCCGTGTCTCTCAAAACGCTTTTGGAGCCCCGGTTCTAAACTGTAAAGCATGCCGCACTGAATGAGGGAGTAATCATCAGCACGTGACTGCCAAGCATTCATAACGTCTTGGTTCTGTGGGACGGGTGCGTCACCTAGCGGTGCTTCTAGGACATAATCTTTCTTGGCAGCTATGAGGATGATCCTCATGCTCCGGACCCAGTCCGTATAGTTGCTGCCATCGTCTTTTAGCTTGGTTTTCTCTAGGAACGCGTTGAAGTTGAGGACAACATGGGCCATTTGATCTACAAGACATGTTGTAAAGATTTTAGACTAAGTTCATGATAATTAAGTTCATCTAATCAAATTATTCAATGACCTCCCACTCAGATAGACATCCCTCCAGTCATCTAAGTATAACATGATCCGAGTTAACTAGGCCGTGTCCGATCATCACGTGAGACGGACTAGTCAACATCGGTGAACATCTTCATGTTGATAGTATCTTCTATACGACTCATGCTCGACCTTTCGGTCTTCTGTGTTCCGAGGCCATGTCTGTACATGCTAGGCTCGTCAAGTTAACCTAAGTGTATTGCGTGTGTAAATATGGCTTACACCCGTTGTATTCGAACATTAGAATCTATCATACCCGATCATCACGTGGTGCTTCGAAACAACGAACTTTCGCAACGGTGCACAGTTAGGGGGAACACTTTCTTGAAATTATTTTGAGGGATCATCTTATTTAAGCTACCGTCATTCTAAGCAAATAAGATGTAAAACATGATAAACATCATATGCAATCAAATAGTGACATGATATGGCCAATATCATTTGCTCCTTTTGATCTCCATCTTCAGGGCTCCATGATCATCGTTGTCACCGGCATGACACCATGATCTCCATCATCATGATCTCCATCATCGTGTCTTCTTGAAGTTGTCTCATCATCTATTACTTCTACTACTATGGCTAACGCTTTAGCAATAAAGTAAAGTAATTACATGACGTTTATATTGACACGCAGGTCATAAATAAATAAAGACAACTCCTATGGCTCCTGCCGGTTGTCATACTCATCGACATGCAAGTCGTGATTCATATTACAAGAACATGATCATCTCATACATCACTCATCACATCCTTTGGCCATATCACATCACAAAACACTTGCTGCAAAAACAAGTTAGACGTCCTCTAATTGTTGTTGCAAGTTTTTACGTGGCTGCTATAGGTTTCTATCAAGAACGTTTCTTACCTACGCCAAAACCACAACGTGAATTGCCAATTTCTATTTACCCTTCATAAGGACCCTGTTCATCGAGTCCGATCCAACTAAAGTGGGAGAGACAGACACCCGCCAGTCACCTTATGCAACTAGTGCATGTCAATCGGTGGAACCAGTCTCACGTAAGTGTACGTGTAAGGTCGGTCCGGGCCGCTTCATCCCACGATGCCGCCGAATCAAGACAAGACTAGTAACGGCAAGCAAATTGACAATTTCGACGCCCACAACTGCTTTGTGTTCTACTCGTGCATAGTAACTACGCATAGACCTATCTCATGATGCCATTGTTGGGGAACGTAGCAGAATTTTAAAATTTTCTACGCATCACCAAGATCAATCTATGGAGTCATCTAGCAACGAGGGAGAGAGGAGTGCATCTACATACCCTTGTAGATCACGAGCGGAAGCGTTCAAGAGAACGGGGTTGATGGAGTCGTACTCCTCATGATCCAAGTCACCGAAGATCCTAGCGACGAACGGACGGCACCTCCGCGTTCAACACACGTACGGAGCGAGGACGTCTCCCGCGCCTTGATCCAGAAAGGAGGAGGGAGAGGTTGAGGAAGAGGGCTCCAACAGCAGCACGACGGCGTGGTGGTGGTGAAGCTGTAGTACTCCGGCAGGGCTTTGCCAAGCTCTTACGGAGGAGGAGAGGTGTTGGGGAGGGGAGGGGCTGCGCCTTGGATGTTGTATGCAGCCCTCCCCTTGCCCCTCTATTTATAGGGGAAGGAGGAAGGGGGCCGGCCCCCTCTAGATGAGATCTAGAGGGGGGCGGCGGCCAAGGGGAGGGGGCTTGCCCCCCAAGCAAGGGGCGCCCCCTTTAGGGTTTCCCCCAACCCTAGGCACATGGGCCCAAGGGGGGATGCGGCCAGCCCATGTAGGGCTGGTTCCCCTTTCCTCTACAGCCCATTAGGCCCTCCGAGAGAGGTGGCCCCTCCCGGTGGACCCCCGGAACCCCTCCGGTGGCCCCGGTACAATACCGATATGCCCCCGAACCTTTTCGGTGACCGTATGACAACTTCCTACATATAAATCTTCACCTCCGGACCATTCCGGAACTCCTCGTGACGTCCGGGATCTCATCCGGAACTCCGAACAACATTCGGTAATCACATACAAGTCTTCCTAACAACCCTAGCGTCACCGAACCTTAAGTGTGTAGACCCTACGGGTTCAGGAGACATGCAGACATGAACGAGACGACTCTCCGGTCAATAACCAACAGCGGGATCTGGATACCCATGTTGGCTCCCACATGCTCCACGATGATCTCATCAGATGAACCACGATGTCGAGGATTCAATCAATCCGTATACAATTCCCTTTGTCAATCGGTACGTTACTTGCCCGAGACTCAATCATCGGTATCCCAATACCTTGTTCAGTCTCGTTACCGGCAAGTCACTTTACTCGTACCGTAATGCATGATCCCGTGATCAACCACTTGATCACATTGAGCTCATTATGATGATGCATTACCGAGTGGGCCCAGAGATACCTCTCCGTCATACGGAGTGACAAATCCCAGTCTCGATTCGTGCCAACCCAACAGACGCTTTCGGAGATACCTGTAATGTACCTTTATAGTCACCCAGTTACGTTGTGACGTTTGGCACACCCAAGGCACTCCTACGGTGTCTGGGAGTTGCACAATCTCATGGTCTAAGGAAATGATACTTGACATTCAGAAAAGCTACAGCAAACGAAATACACGATCTTTGAGCTATGCTTAGGATTGGGTCTTATCCATCACATCATTCTCCTAATGATGTGATCCCGTTATCAATGACATCCAATGTCCATAGTCAGGAAACCATGACTATCTTTTGATCAACGAGCTAGTCAACTAGAGGCTCACTAGGGACGTGTTGTGATCTATGTATTCACACATGTATTACAATTTCCGGATAACACAATTATAGCATGAACAATAGACAATTATCATGAACAAAGAAATATAATAATAACCATTTTATTATTGCCTCTAGGGCATATTTCCAACATTTATATCGTCCTCGTTGGGTGTCCGAAGATACTCATCACCACACAAGCGGATGACCAATTTTGCTAACCTACGAACGGACGCCGTGGTTGTATCTTGTACAATGCGAAGATACTCGTCCGTAAAGTCCGCGGGTATGCCATAGGCGAGCACCCGCATTGCAGCCGATATCTTTTGGTACGCACTAAACCCCATGATACCGGCGGTGGATCTATGACGCTTGAAGTAATCTGAGGCGTCCTCACAATCGGTGACAATTTTCACAAACAAACTACGACGCATTCGGTACCTTCTCCGGAAGAGGCGAGGTGGGTATGTCGGTACCTCTGCGAAGTAGTCTCGCATCAAATGCTCGTGTCCGAGACAGCGGTTCCGGTAGATGGTGACTCGCGCCATCTTCGACCCTCTCCTCTGATCCATCAGCTTCACGCGGTCTTCAAACTCTTGCACGTCGAGGAGGAGGCCCATCATCTCGACGTCATCGTCTTGAAGCAAGTCTCAATGTTTGAATCGTCCGATGACGACCAACCGGAATCATCGAACAACCCATCCATCTACACAACACAAAACAAAAAATGTAGTGTTGCTCTGTAACAAAAATACAGGAAACAGGGCCAGCCGGAGCTCGCTATGGAGGAGGCCGGCGGTGTGGAGGACGACAGTGTGGAGACAGAGGGAGGAGGAGCAGGGGAGCTCACCTTGGACGGCCCGCGGTGGAGGAGGCCGGCGGCGTGGACGAGCTCGGGGGCGGCGGTGGAGGAGCTCGGGGGGCAGTGGAGGAGCTCGGGGCGGTGGTGGCCCGAGATGCAGCCGACGGCGATGGAGGAGCTCGGGGGCGGGACGGCGACGGCGGCCCGAGATGCGGCCGGAGGCGGCTCGGGTCGACGCGAGGGCGGGAAGGCGGCGGTGGCCCGAGATGCGGCCGGCGGCGGCTCGAGGAAGGCGTGGGAGGAGGTTGGGGACGGGAAATTTCCCTCCTGCGCGTGGCCGGATCGAAGTGAGGGTTGGGTAGATTTTGCCCCCCAATCCTCACTTCTACAGGTTGGGAGAGGGTTTGCAGGTCCGATCCTTAAAAAAATTTAAGGGTTTAAGGTTTAAGGGGTTCTAGTCTACGCGTTTTTTCACCCAACCCGTAAAAAACTGTTTTTTTTTTGTTTTTTAGGGTTTAAGGGCTCTACTAGACATGCTCTAATCGGGCTCTGGAGGAGGGGGCGGCAGCGGGGGCGCCACGCGGAAGGCCATCAAGCGAAGATTGGCGAGGAGGGTGTTGATGGCGTCCCGGTCCTGGGGGTGGCTAAGCGGCCGCCAAAACTGTAGGTAACCACACATTTTAAAGATCGCGTCAGTTGCACGCCGAAGAGGCACTTTCTAAATAACAAGCTTGTTGCGGATGGTCCAAAGCGTCCAGGCAAGGACCCCAACGCACAACCATGTAATATGGCGGTGGCGAGGGGCGGGGGCCGTGGATCTCGGCAAGCAGGTTCGGGAAGTTGGTGTTGCACCACTGTCCAACGACCGTCTCGCGAAAGCAGGACCACAGGAATTGGGCTGTGAAGCAGGAGAAGAAGATGTGGTTAGCATCCTCCACCGTGCCACATAGGGGGCAAATCCCGTCTCCTGATCCATTACGCTTGAGGACCTCAACCCCGGAGTGAAGGCGTCCACGGATCCACTGCCACAGGAAGATCTTGATCTTCAGCGGGAGGCGAATATCCCAGACCAGGCTAAAGGGTTCAGGGGCCGACGAAGGAGCGATAGCCGAGTATAAGGACTTAGTGGAGAAGCGGCCGGAGGACTCCATTCGCCAAGAGATGGAGTTAGGGGCGCCCTCGACGTCCATCGGCAGAAGGGCGATGTCCTGGAGGAGGGAGTCTCAAGCAACTACCTCGAGGATGGCGAAGGGGCGTCGAAAAGCGAGATGCCCTAAGTCAATAAGGGCCGTCTCGATAGAGACCCGAGGGTCAACCGCTATGGAGAATAGTTCCGGGAATCGAGCGGCCAGGGGGAGTCCCCCACCCAACGATCGAACCAGAACAGGGTCGAGGACCCGGAGACAACAGAGATGGACGTGGCAATGCGGAGCACTGGAAGAAGTTGTATCACAGCCTGCCAGAACTGGGAGCCACCAGAACGCTGGCAGAAAGCTAGGGGTTGGCCCCGAAGGTACTTA
>NC_041382.1:771881377-771888128 GCF_002162155.2 Triticum dicoccoides
GTATAGTAGACTACTCATTTATTTTATTTTCTATTCTGTTTTGTGTTGGGCAGGCATGCGTGTCTTTCTACCAGTCCAATTCTTCTCTACTGTTTTCATAATCTTCGGTTGCCGATGAGTCGATCACATGTTCCTGTCACCGTGACACGTAAGGGCAGCTAATTTCCTCGTCTACAATATCCCGGTCCCATGTTAGCAGAGAAATTAACACAAACACAACGTATATATTCCCTTAGTTTGCGCATGAACACAACCGACACAGTATATATTCTCGCCAGACTCCCAAGGACACGATCATTTGAGCCACATGCATGCAGGGCATGGCTGTCCACGCATCAATGCCTCCTTAATTTGTATACGACCGAAAGCTAATCTCTTCCATACAGTGCCATCATCATAGGTAGAAAGAGAAACATGGCCGTGATGTACTGACTAGTGCCACTGTTACCTAGTACTCCTGCCATCACTGAAGAATGAAGATCGAAGCCGGGCGGCCTCAACCCCCAACCAAATCCCAGACTGTGAGGAGACTGAAGATCGAAGCCGTTCCGCTAGCTCGTCGTTTTCTTGCTTGCCATTGATGGCGTGCACCGTGCCGATTTCGTGCTGCTATGAACGAAAGAAAGAAGGAAATGCTTGATATTGACAACGTGTGCCGTGCCGATTCGGTGCCTGCCATTTTCGCGCCTAGAGTTCTTCGTGTAAACCGCGGGAAGAATCTCAAGCTGAGCCGTACGTAACATAGCCATAGGTCTGCCAACTAGTATGCCGATCTATCAATGTACGCACTCCCCCCAGCAGGATACATGAGGGCGAGTGGTTACGAGACCGACGAAATCTTTTAAGAAAATATTTGGGAGGCGGGGGTTCCTGAATCCTGACTTATACATCATCGATCATGCCAGTATAACTAACAAAATAAATAATAAAAATTACATCCAAATCCATAGACCAGCAAGCGACGACTATAAGCACTAACACGAGTTGAAGATGCGTCGCCGTCATTACCCTTCCCTCGCTGGAGTCGGACAAAACTTTTTGTAGTAACAGTTAGGAAGTCATCGTGCTAAGGCGCACCAGAACGTCAATCATCGACTATGAAGAGAACGTAGATCGGAAACATCCAACCTAAAGAGACACTAACATAGTCGAACGAAGACCGGTCTATGTAAATCTACCAAAGACAACCACCGACTGAATCATGCGAGATCTGCCGAAGACACACATCTACACGCCCCTGACAACACTAGTAGCACCGCTATAACGGGGACTAGACAGGGAGAATCTTATTCCAACTTCAGGGAGTCGCCGCCGTCTCGTCTTCCTAAGCATAAGTATGACACAAACTCTAAGCGGACACAAAGACCTTAAAATCCGAGGAGGTGCCCTCCCACCGACAAAGGCCGAGCTCCATCAGGTCTCCACGAACGCGTCCGAACGTTTGAGGGGTTGGATTTACAAAGTCCGGTCGGAGATGCTCTAAGTGCAACTAATTCCTCGTGTAGCAATATCCCATCCCACTGACCCAGTCCTCTGTCAGCAGAAAATTGAACACAAACACGAAGAGGTGCAGTCCTCGTCCAGACTATCATATCCCAGTCTCTGTTTACAAACCGCTCGACGGGTTTTCCCTTTGTTTGCGCATGAGCACAGCCAACACGGTGTATATGGGTCTGAGCTCCCAAGACAGAATCATTTGAGCCACATGCATGCATGGCTGTCCACGCATCAATGCCTGCTTAATTTGCATACGACCGACGGAAACTTAATATATCCGTCCATTAGCTTGTTGATAAAATATATCATGTCATTAACTAATACCTTAACATACAACAAATTCAATAAGTTGTATCTAGTTTGCTTAATAAGATGTAAGATAATGAATAAGGTGCTCTCTCATTCTACATTGAAGCTTATGCAAGAGGTGTTGGTTCATGTGTACATACAACCTTTTTTTTCCTTTATTTATTGTATTTATTATTGTATGGCAAATCATCAAAAAATTTATGACAAACAACAACTATTTTACAATCATTGAAGATGCCCTTAGGACTTCATGTCCTTATCTGTAAGGGCTAACGCCGGGCCGTAGGCCTCTTTATCTAAAAAAATCACTGAACATCGAAGCCGAGCGGCCTCAACCCCCAACCAAACCCAGACATACGTGAGGAGACTGAAGAGAATACGGAGGCTGAGAAAAACGAGTGGAGAGTAGAGAGTATACCTGGCCAAACCTCGGGCCGGGCCTAGCCAAGCCCGAGCCAAAAAACCTGGGCCCGAGCCCGGCCCGGCCCGTCCATCGGGCCTAGTTTTTGGGCCCAAGCCCGGCCCGTACATGCAAAAGCCTGCCGGGCCTCGGGCCTCGGGCCAGGCCTCTTCAGAAAACTGTAAAAATGACGGGCCCGGCCCCGGCCCGGCCAGGCCACCGGGCTCAAAATCTAGGCCCGAGCTTGGCCCGGGAGCAGCGTCAGGCCGGGCCGGGTCGGTCTTTTTCGGGCCGGGCTGCCCATGGCCAGGTCTAGTAGAGAGCAAACTTGACGTACTCTAGCCTGTCCTCTAGCTCGTCGTTTGCACGCTCGCCATTAATGGGGTGCACCGTGCTGATTTCGTACTGCTACAAAACAAGGAACGGAAACGCTGCTAGCTATAAACAGCTTGCCGTGCCGATTTGGTACTGCCATTTTGGTTTTGGCGCGTAGGTTTCCGTGTAAGCCGAGCCGCGAGGAGAATATCAAGCTCAGCCGTACGTAACAATAGCAGTAGGTCTATGTAGCATGTCGATCTATCTATGTACGCATTCACCCGTGCGGCACATGTGTTAGAGTTGTGTCGAATATTGTGTATAAGATAGGTTACAGTTGAACTTGTAGTTGTATTGTATTTAGATAGAATATGGAGTCGTGTCTAAGTAGGACACTTGTATCCTATGCCTTTCATATATAACGAAGCTAGGCACACGATGTAACTTATGCCAACATAATAGCACAGGAACACAAGGTAAGCCGGCGGCATGTGCCGGTGTCCAGGGCGAGCGGTTGCGGTATTGTAGCGGTGTCATGGGGAGGAGCGCCCGTAGTCAGGCTCTGGGGATGTAGTCATGTCAGCGAACCTCGTTAACAAATCTCGGTGTCATGCCTCATATGATTGCTTGATCCTTGAATGATCGACGGTATGCCTCGGATTTATTCTAACAACAAGCAGCTGGATACACCACTGGCATATGTGTTCTCTCTATTCGTAAGACGTGAGTGAGCAATTAGAGCTGTGAAAGGTGGGGGAGGGCGAGTGGTTGTGAGGCTGGATGACATGGGAGAGTATCAGGTGATACGGAGCCTTAGATGCTCCCATGACACGAGCTCCTAGGAGCCGTTGGATCTCAGATCCAACGGCTTTCGGAAGGCTTTCAACATTTTGTGAAAAAGATCTTTTGTAGTCTAAAAATTGCGAACATGTACGACAGCCGATCCAACGGCTCCTAGGAGCTCGTATCATGAGAGCATCTAAGACTCCATATCACCTGATACTCTCCCGGACGATATATATTCACGCACATTGTGTGGCGAGGGAGTGAGAATAGAACCACGCAACGTAATTGGGCGGGATCAGACTAGGTGGAGGAAATCTTTGAAAATATTTAAAAATACGAAATCTCAAAACTACATCCTACTGTAAAGAAAAATCAGTTTTATCATCCTAGGGAGCGATGGGAACGACCAGTGATGAGAGTGGTTATTTTTACAAAAAAGGACATAGTTTTGGGGTTTCACTAAAAAAATCAAACTGGAGGGACAACGTGTACAGGAGAAAACGCAGAGTTAAATGCATAAAATCACCACAATAGTCTCCTAGTTAGAAAAAAATCCACCACCAATAGAAATTGTGAAAAAATATACACCACGCAAGCCTTTCAAGTGGTCCAAATTACCCAGAGAGCGACCAGAAACTTCATAAAATCGGTATGTGATAACAACTCCAACAAGGATTGCAGTCAATGTGTTGCATCCCCAAAGTGGAACATACAACCCCTTGGGCGGATATCGACCAGGAAGAAGTGTTCGTGAGTTTGATCATTTGAGCTTCCTTTCAACTCATGGTCGCAACAAAAGACAAGTCGTGGCATACGGCCTGTACTAAACAAAGGGAACTCCTATTCTATGGCTTGTTGCGACAAGGTGTCTGGCAGTCACACACACCATGTGCTATCATGGGTTGGCCCATGAAGCAAACAAAAAATATGTCATATTCCGCATGTTTCTTCGATCTTGGTTGTTTCCGTTTCTAGGTTTATGTTTTGTCACAGTTTCTTTGATTTTCATCTGATTTAATTTTTCTTTCCACTTTTCCATTTCTTACTCAATTTTTTCCTCTTTCTGTGGTTTCCTTTCGTCTTTTTTATTTTTTTATTTTTTATCATTTTGTATCATCATGTTTTTTGAAATTCATGGTAATAAAATCAATCATAGAATGCATTTAGAATCAGTGAGTATACTTTGAAATCCATTATTCTAAAAAATTGAACATTTTTTGAATAATGTTTTCAAAACAAACGTTTAATAGGGAAGTTTTCAAAAAATCTGAACCTTTTTTAAAGTATAAAAACACAATAAATAGTTCATGATTATTTTAGTTTTTCACTACTTACATGTTTTAAAATCTATCACAAAAAAAAAGAGAAGTCATTTTAATGGAAAATTGCCTGACAAACAGAAGGGAAAAAACGGGAGTTTGTTCCATAACTGGGCCGCCGGCCGATGATGATTGGAGGGTCTTCCCAGTCAGGCCCAGTCAACAAATCTATGGACAGAGGCTTTTCTCAACAACAACAACAACAAAAATCTATGGACAGAGGCTTATTCTGTCCAGCCGATTTTCAACGTGAAATGGTTTATTTGAGAGTAAATAAAACTGTCCTCGTCTGCTAGCAGTATCCTTGTCAGGTCAAAGACTGAGCAGTTAGGTCAATCTATTTACGTAACGGCAGTACATGTGCTCGTCAGGCTGCATGTGTGTTTACACCGGAATATATGTCTGCCTAGTGCGTACTTCCTCCGTTCCGAATTACTTGTCTTAGATTTGTCTAGATACGAAGGTATCTAATACTAAAATGAATCTACATACATCTATATCTAGACAAATTCAAGACAAATAATTTGGAACGGACTGTACAGCTAGGCAGCTGGATTCGTTAAAGTATTCGATCGATGATGTACGGGACAGGAGGCATATACTTATACCGGAATGGTAACATGCAAAGCAACCACCGTTTTAACAAGTTAAACACTGGCTGCGCACGCAACTCGCATGATTATTACTGTTAGTTGGCCAATTTACCTGCCCCAACTAGACCTCATGCGTGCGTATGCCACGCAGGCCCTGGAGCTTCCTTTTGAACCAAATCGTTGTTCAGTAGGTAGTGTGATCATAAGGTAATTTCGGTTGCGTCTATATATATTCCAAAACACTCGCATATGTAGCAACATAATTGTGATGGTCAGCACTCGGCAACCATTCAACCAATGTTGCGTCTGTACTGATGTTAAAAAAAACCATTCAACCAACATCGTCGAGACTGACCCTAAAGAAAAACATCGTCGAGACTGCTGTGGTTGCTTACCTAACGAACCTCCCTCGAAATTTGCGTCTTCGCTTTTGACCACGCACTGCCTTCGCTTCTCCCCTTGATTACCTTCAGCCAGTCTAGTTTTTTTTCTTAAGACATACTTCTTTCCTTTTATTTACTCTCCATGTTAGCTTTGTCTTAGAATAGATTTTAAAATTTTTGACCAAGTTTGTACCAACTCAGGACCATTAACATCATCATTAGATGTATTTTCAGATCATATATATTTATTATTGTTAAAATTTGTATTGTTTCTTAAAAGGTCAAACATTACGAAATTTGACTTACATCGATGTTTTTTTTTACTAGTCAACGGTGGGTGATTGCCCGCCTGATAGCCGCACACCATTGAAGCAACGGGTTACAATCTACGTGAGAGGGAGCCCGGATAACCCACAATCAAGATGCTCTTGGATCAAATGCCACAACTCAAGATACAAGGTCCAGATGTCATCGAACACCAACCACCATTCGACTTCGATCAAAGGTTATATGCAAAGTAAATAAAAACGTAGGGAGTAGCACAGTTTTGTTAAATTTTAGTTTGCAGATCACATGTTCTTCGTTTACCGTGACATGTACACTAAGTAAAAAGCAACTAATTTGCTCGACTAATATGACAGCTCCTCTGTCAGAAGAAAACAAACACAAACAAGTCTAGTTGTTTGCAAACCGAAAGGTTCCTCCTTGGTTTTTCTCTTTTGCGCATGCATCAACACAGCAGACACAGTATATATTCCCATCAGGCAGGAGTAAATTACATAGAAGTATCATAATTGGGGCATTGGAAGCTGATTGGTACCAATATTGGTAATTTTTACGTGTCAGTATCAAGATTGGGGTGAGCCGTTGCAAAAAAGACTAAAAGTATGTTTTATACGTATTGACAGAAAACCTGACCGGTTGGGCCCGCCCGTCAGGCGTCACGCTGGCCAGTGCGCGCGTGCCCGCGCGCTGACTGCATGCTGACTAGGACAAGGCCGGCTCGCACCGTTTAGGTCTCGCTGGTGCGACCGAGCCAGACCCCGCCCTCGCACCCTCGCCGGCGGCTGCCTCCCCGCCCGCCCCGCCGCCCGCCACAGCACGCAGCCGTAGCCTAGGATCGAAGTGCTTAGGCACTGTCACCTCCCC
>NC_041382.1:771888238-771893197 GCF_002162155.2 Triticum dicoccoides
GCTGTTGTGCCTCCCTAGGCAACGATGGCCTCGGCGACTCCGGCAGGCAGCGATGGCCGGGGCGATGTGAGCGGCGGCGACCTCCCCCGCTTAGGCCTCGATGGCAGTGGCGGCTACTCCAGCTCGGAGTAGCGAGGACAAAGATTTTGCAGAGCCGGCGTTGTCGATGGAGCAGAGGCTGCAGTTGGCGCGAATTTGGGTGGCCAACCCTAGCACTGCCCATCACTGGACTCATGGCTTCGGTGGTGCTCTGTAAGTGGTCAACTGTTCCATTCTTGCTTACTAAAATTGGGGATTAGGGTTAGGTTTCTACTGCCTGCATGTTTAGCACTCTAATAGCTAGTCCTAACTAGAGCAGAGAAGTATAGTGGATTACATGAGTCCCATCTAGTCCAAATTGGTGGATTACATTGTTATTTGTTAGTCCAAATTGTCAGAGCAGCATTATGTGTTACCTAACTGGAGCAGAGCAGAGCATCATTAGTGGCTTACATTGTTATTTTTTAGTCCTAACTAGAGCAGAGCACCATTAGACCAGAGCAGAGCAGAGAAGCATAGTGGATTAAATGAGTCCTAACTAGAGCAGAGCACCATTAGTGGACAATTCTGTTAACTACTTATATGAAAATACAAAACATCAGTTTGCTTTGAGTTAAGTACCCACTCTGTAATTAGGGTTGCATTGAGATAGTTGTTTACATTGTTTGATTTTGTAGTAATTGTTTAGTTTATTCATATTGCAAGGCTAAATTGTTTATATGTTAACTTGTTTATATGTTAACTTGTTTATAAGTTAACTTAAACAAAGCTTTGTTTATATGTGAGCCTATTTGTTAAGCAAAATTGTTTATTAACCAATTTTGTTTGTTATTTCATTTTGCAGTTTGTATGATGACATTTTGGATGTTAGGTTCCATTTTGATGCTTCAGAAATGTTTGAGCTGAAGCTCTGCACTTCAGATGTGACATACATGAATATGATTACAGTGATGGAAACCCAAGAATTTAGTGAATATGATCTGTTGTTTCACATTGAGAATCCAGATTTAGGGGAGAAAGGATTGGAGATGGTAGAGAGTAATGCTGAGTTGCAACTAGTAAAGAGGCAGGTTGGGGAGTGTAAGGTTTTAAATTTGTTAGTGAGGCCATGTCCACCTCCTTGCAGCCAGTTTGAGAGGCAAGATTTATCCATTGTTCCACCTCCTTGCAGCCAGTTTGAGAGGCAAGAATTATCCACTACTCCACCTCCTTGCAGCCAGTTTGAGAGGCAAGAATTATCCACTGATGTGTATGAAGAGCCTGTGTTATATGATCTCAGTGAGCCACCCGTCTATGATGTTGATGAAGAAGGAGTTGCCTTTGAAAGTCGGAGTAGCAGTCGCAGTGTAGCTCATGGTACTGGTGTTTGCACACAAGAGATCAAGAATGTAAAAGGAAAACTGAAAGCTGTGTTGGAAATAGAAGAAGAAGAGGGATATGATGGCAGTGGTGGTTCTGATTGTGAAGGTGAAGATGACAGTGATGTAAACCCTTTTTATATGGGTGATGCTGGTGATATAGAGATGGAGGAGGGAAAGAAACAGAGAGAGTGTGATGAAATAGAAGAGGAAGAAACAGATGATGAAGAATCTGAGGTGGAAGAAGTGGTGCATTATGAGGGTGACACAGGTTGAGGAACCTTTCCAAATGGATGGAGATGAGAAAGTTGTTTCACAGGATGAAGAAACTGTAATTGTACAGGAAGAGAAGAAGAAGAAGAAACAGAAGCTTCCAGTTAGGAAAGGGCCTACAACAAGGACACATTCAAGTGTAGTTCAAGAGGAGGAACCTGATTTCAAACCTTCATCTGATGAAGAAGAGAAAGGATTGTTGAAGGAGGCTGATGATGATGGTTATGAGCCATTGTCATTTGTACTGCCAAAGAAAAGGAAGAGCAGGGCAAAGTAGAGGCCTCCTAGAAAATGGTACAATGAGAAGATGGAGGCACAACATGAGCAATTATGTCTAAAGATGTGTTTCTTGTATCAACATCAATTCAGAGAGGCTTTGTTGAACTTACACATCACTCAAGGCAGAAACTTCAGATATCATAGAAACTCAGATCAAAGAATAATTATAGAATGCAACCAAAAACATTGCAACTTCTTTATGGTGGCAGCAGTTATAAAAGGTGAAACTATTTTTGTAATTAAGAAGATGAGAATTAAGCACACTTGCCCTATTAGTACAGAGACAACAAGGGTAAGTGCCAAGTGGCTTGCACAAAAGTATGAGTCACTGTCCAGATCTGATCTAACAACTGGCATTCAGACTTTGATTGATGCCTGCATGGAGAAGTATGGTGTGGATGTGCCCAAGTCAATGGCATATAGGGCAAAGAACCTAGCTATTGATGCTGTGCTAGGAGACCACAAGAAGCAATACCCTAGGTTGAAAGACTATGCTCAGACAGTGATGGATACAAACCCTGGGAGTAGAGTAGTAGTCACTACTGTAACTCCAACACCCAATGCAAAAATCCCCCATCCAGGTCCAAGATTTCATGTTATGTTCCATTGCATCAATGGAGCAAGGGAGGGGTTTCTCAAGGGTGCAAACCATTCATTGGTTAGTTTGTTCACCTTGTGCATTAGTTACATATTGTTTCATCTTGAAATGCATTTGCATGTTCTAAATATTGAATTTGCTTGCTCATTCAGGTGTTGATGGGTGCTTCATTAAGTTAACTACTGGTGCTCAACTACTTGCTGCCACTGGTAGAGATGGCAACAACAACATATACCCACTAGCATTTGGTATTATTGGGCAAGAGGACAAAGCTAATTGGTGTTGGTTTCTACACCAACTCAAAATCTGCCTAGGAGGAGAAGAGGGACAGTTTGGTCCATATACAATAATGTCAGATAGGGAAAAGGTATGTGCTTGCATCTTATGTCCTTGTTCCTGTAAGATTGTTTTATGCTAGATATTAGCTTAGCTAGTTTAATTGTGTGTCCCAGGGCCTACTATATGCAGTGAATGTTGTCTTTCCTAAGTGCAACCAAAGGTTCTGCCTTAGGCATATCTATGCAAACTTCCAAACTGCTGGGTTTAGGGGGGAAGATCTGAAGAAGTGTATGGATAATGCTGCCTATGCATATAGTGAACACAAATTTAACATTGCAATGAATGACCTTAGAGCTGAATGTCAGGAAGCTTGGGAGTGGCTTTGTCAAATACCCAAGAAAACATGGGCAAGGCATGCATTTGACACAAACTCCAAGACTGACCTTGCAGTTAACAATTTGTCTGAGGTGTTCAACAAGTATGTCCTAGATGTTAGGAAGAAACCAATTAGGATAATGTGTGATGGAATAAAGGATAAGCAGATGATGAGGTGGCATAGGAATAGGGAGAGTGCAAAGACAGCTAGATGGGACATAACACCCCATTATAGTGAGAAGCTAGAGGTTGAGAAGGAGAGGGCCAAATATTGCAAACCAATTCAAGCTGGTGTGGACTTGTGGCATGTTACAAGTGGGCAGCAAACCCATGTTGTTAACTTGCAAGTGCACACATGTGGGTGCAGAAAATGGGACCTCAGTGGCATCCCATGTAACCATGCCATCTCAGCAATAAACAAGGGCAAAAGAAAACCAGAGGATTATGTCAGCAAGTTCTTCAAGAAAGAATTTTATGTGGCAGCTTATGAACCAATGATCTATCCAGTTCCTGGTGAGCATGACTGGACAAGGACCCCTGGTCCTGACATTGACCCACCTGCATTTAAAGTAAAGAGAGGAAGAAAGAAAGAAAGAGAAGAGGATCAAGGGGAAATTTGAAGTTCCAAAGCCTAAGGACACATCCAGAATGGGGACTATAACATGTGGCAATTGTGGACTACAAGGACATAGGTACACTAGTTGCATGAAGCAGTTGAAGCTTGAGCTAGCTTTGAGGAAGAACAAACATGTGGTAATCCTCTTATAAGTAGTAACATGTTTTCCTTCTTGTACATTCCATTTTTTAAGTACTAACTCATTTTCGTTCTTGTTTATGCAAGCCTCTTGCAAGGAATCCCAATGCTGGTGCTGCTGCTACTACACCAGCAGCAAGAACTTCTCAACCAGCTCCTACAACAACACAAACAGCTGGAACAGGAGGTGCTGGGACAGGAGCTGGGAGAGGAGCTGGTAGAGGTGCTGGGAGAGGTGCTGTAGCTGCAGGTGCTGGGAGAGGTGATGCAGCTGCAGCTGCTGGGAGAGGTGCTGGGAGAGGGAGAGGTACATTCTCTGCCCCAAGGCAATCTGGTCCATCCACATCTACTGCTGGGACAGGTGCTTGTGTTACACATAGTGGATGGAGGAGGTACTTCTATGCAAGTGGCAACTAGATACTTCATGTGTGTGTTCTTGCATCCTATGATACAATGGTGATCTTGCTTTGGTGTTGTACTTTAAGAATCAATGTCATGTATGGCTTTTGTTCATGTGGATGCATCTTATTGGATATCTTCATGTGATATGTTGATGAGTACTCAATATATTATTGGATATATTGCTGGATATATTGCTGGAGTTATTGATATTTTGGAGTTATTGATAAGTACTCATTATATTGGATATCTTCATAGTGTGTATGTTTTTTTATGATTCATATGTTGATGAGTACTCAAAATGGAGTTATTGATATGCTGGATATATTAATGGAGTAATTGATATGTTGTGTATGCTGAAAATGTTCTTTATATGATTGATATGTTGATCCTATTGATATGTTGTATAAAGCGATCATTTTGGGTTTTGGTGGCTCGAGGTCGACGAAACCACCTAAAGCCATCATTTTGGGTTTTGATGGCTCGGGGTCGACGGAACCACCTAAAGCCATCAACTAGGGTCTAGGGTGGCTCGGGGTCGACGAAACCACCTAAAGCCATCAACTAGGGTCTAGGGTGGCTCGGGGTCGACGAAACCACCTAAA
>NC_041382.1:771893425-771932679 GCF_002162155.2 Triticum dicoccoides
AAGCGATCATCTTGGGTTTTGGTGGCTCAGGGTGGACGGAACCACCTAAAGCCATCAACTAGGGTCTAGGGTGGCTCGGGGTCGACGAAACCACCTAAAGCCATCAACTAGGGTCTACGGTGGCTCGGGGTCGACGAAACCACCTAAAGCATCACTGTACCATAACAAACTATTCCTTTTGCAAATGCATTTAAGCATTTAAGAATCACTCTAACATATGTAACTATATGCATTTAAGAAGCATTTAACCATCAATATAACATAAGCATCAGTATGTAAACATTTTCAGTCTAACATAAGAATCACTGGAGTTCAACACATTATAGGAATACACAACCATTGTTCACATTACATAGTGGAGTTCAAATGCACAATCCATCCTTTTCTCACAAAAGGATGAATAGCATATTACTAGGTAGATAAACAGCCAGAGTTCACAATTAGTACTAGAACCATACATTACACAACCATAATTCTAGGTTACTAGGTCATTGCACAGCCATCCTTCCCAAAAGGTCTGCAATGCCCACTAATCTCAATTCATCTTGTTCAGTTCTCCAAGATGGCCTGGATCCCCTTGATCTTCTCCTTCGGCTTCTCCTCTGCCTTCATGAGCTCAGTTATCTTAAACTCTTGCATCTGCTTCTCTTCATTATGGTTTTCCTTGAGCTTCAGTAGATCAGCAACCTGGAACTTCAACTCTAGCTTTTCTTGGGTGAGCTTATCCTCAAACTTTGTGAACTCTGCATTCTTCAACTCCAAATTCATCCTAGCCTCACTCATCCATTCCTTCTCTTTCATATTCTTCAACTTGAGGTTTTGGATGGCAATTGCTTGAGCACTTGTCAGGTTGCACAGGATTTCATACTTCTGTTGAAGCTTCTCTATAGCTGCATCTTTCTTTGCCATTTCTGCATTCTTACGAGCCACCAATTCAGCTCTGCATTGGTGCTGATATGTGACAGCTGACTGCAGATAACTGAAATCCACAACCCTATCCTGCTGAAAGTCCACAAGTTGATGCACATCTTTCACTAACTTGTCATAATCTGCATCCAGCTTCTTCTTTTCTTCTGTCAAATGGTGAATAGTTAAAGCACTTTGAAGATTATCATTCAGCCTAGCAGACTTGCTCTCTTCAACCATTGACCAAAGCTTCAGCAATGCATTCTCCATTGTTGGGGGCCACTGCTCATCAACCCACTGAACAAGCCCACAATTCTGACCTTCCTGGAAAAATAACAAGGCAAAATTTAGTACAATACAACTACTATGAGTAGTAAGCAACAGTTAGTTCATGCCAGTAGCTAATGTTGGTACTGACCAACACTGAATTTGCACAGCCATGTGCTAAGCAAGAGGGTGATCAGTATATAATTAGCAGAGTAACACTCCATTCAACTTTGCATAATAACCAACTTACAATTGGCCATTAATATAATGGGATCCTACAGTCTGCACTACCACTCTAGCAGTGAACTACTTTGCCATATATCACTAACAAATGGAACATAGAAATCACTGAATGAAGAGTTATCAAACCAGACTACATTTGCCTAGCTAAATACACTACATTAGCCTGCAGGAACAAACTAGATAATGACAGCACCTACTGTCAGCAGTAAGCAACAGTTACTTATTAAGAGTCACACATCAGCTAATGGAGGGGCTAATGTGAGTACTAAGCAACATTGCATACAAGCATAAATAAATAGCATGTGCACACAACAGAGCATTCATGTGCACACAACAAAGCATGCTTGAGCCTATATTTATCCTAAATGCACTCCACTGACCATAATATTCACCATTCCTACAATGAGCACTACAGTATGGCATATATGACTAACAAAATTACCATACACATAACTGAATCACAATTGGCAAACAAGACTCTGTCACTTCCAATGAACATATCCTGTGCATAATCAATAAGGCAAGAAAAATATCGGCTCTGCACATGCTAAGAACCTTCTCCCAGTCATTGTTCCTTCAAATGCAACAAGCCTCTCTGATGGCTTCCCATGCTTCTCGCACAACACTATCAGATCTAGCTCAAGACCCTTGTAATCCGGGTCCTCAAGAGAGAAAGGCACCTGCCCAAGCAAAATCCAAGTTAGCATCATGTGCAGAGGACGAGGACAAAGCAAATCAAACAAAATCCTCACACCAAAGACCACCTACACAGAAAAATCCCCAAATTTTTCTAAACCTAAGCCCTAACCCTAGCTCCAATGGAGTAACTGAACTGGTTGAGCCCATCGGTGGAGGTTTCGGAGTGCATGTACGGGAGGCTTGAGTTGTCGTCGCTGCTCTCGTCTTCAAAAACCATGGCTACGGTAGCGTCGTGTGGCGGCCGGCGGGGGTGGGCGCAGGCGGCGGCGAGGCAGAGAGAAGGAAGAAGAACGCAGAGCAGAGCGGGGGAATGAACGGGGTGTGGCTCGACCGCACCAGCCGCGCCCTAAACGGTTCGACCCGGGCTCGTCCGAGTCAGCGCGCGGGCACGCGCGCACTGGCCAGCGTGGCGCCTGACGGGCGGGCCCAACCGGTCAGCTTTTCTGTCAATACATATAAAACGCACTTTGAGTCTTTTTTGCAACGGCTCGTCCCAATCTTGGTACTGACACGCAAAAATTACCAATCTTGGTACCAATCTGCTTCCAATGCCCCAATTGTGGTACTTCTATGTAATTTACTCATCAGGCAGTGAACTCCCAAGGACAGAATCATTGAACCACATGCATGGCTCTCCTGTCCTGCTGTCCATGCGTGAATCACGTCTACTTAATTTGTACTGCCCAAAGCTCATCATCATGGAAAGAGAAACATACGTACGTATAAGGCCATCATGACACAAGCAGTACTGCAGCAGTTACCTAGTAGTACTCCTACCACTGAAGATCATGGAAGCCGGCTGCGAGGGACTCAACCCCCAACCAGACCCAACCTTAGGCTAGTCATAGTGGGAGTAACTTAGCTAGTAACATAACACATCCCGAGACAAGTTTGCTTATGTAGCACCTAGTTAATGAGGAGAGAGGTGTTTGGAGTAACATATTATGTTACCATCACATAGCGCTTTCCAAGAAATGTTGAGTCTATAAGCTAATAAATGCAACCATATATGATATTACTTCTATGACACTTTGCACTATAAAAGTAGTAATATAGACTAGTGTCATATGTTTGACACTAGTCTAAGGGGGTGTTTGTTTCCAGGGACTTTTTTGTGTAGGGACTAGAAAAAGTCCCTTTTAGAGACTTTTTTTATTAAATGGGAAGGACTTTTTAGGGACTAAACTAGATATTTTGGACTAAATGAAGAAGACTCTCAAGGAGAGTCTTTTGAAACTTTTTGGGATTTTTCCAACAATGCTCCTTCATGTACCCATTGGCCCGCCACCCCATGATGTTGTTTGATTGTTATTTTTCTATATACTAGGGGCAACATGGTCATTTAATAACCAGTAGGAAAGGACTATAGACTTTTTAGTCTCTGAAAACAAACGAGAGACGTTTTAGGGACTAGGGACTTTTTAGTTGGGACTAGAAAAAGTCCTAGAACTAGAGAACCAAACACCACCTAAGTTACTCCCCACTATGATGATATTAAAGAGGAAACTTAACGTACTATTCGTTTGCTTGCCATTAATGGGGTGCACCGTGCTAATTTCGTACTGCTTACAAAACAAGGAACGGAAACGCTGCTTGCTATAAACAGCGTACGCGCCGTGCCGATTTGGTACTGCCATTTTGGTTTTGGCGCGTAGATTTCCGTGTAAGCCAAGCCGCGGGAAGAATCTCAAGCTCGGCCATTCGTGACATAGCCATAGGTCTATCTAGCATGCCGATCTATCTATTCACGCACAAGCAGCAGGATACACCACTGGCGTATGTGCTCTCTCTTTTCGTGAGTGAGCAATTACAGCCGTGGGAGGTTGGCGAGGGCGAGTGGTTGCGAGGCTAGACGACATGTATAGTGTCACGCACATTGTGTGATGAGGGAGTGAATGGAACCACGCAACGTAATTGGGCAGCAGACAGTGTGCCGGCCGGGGTCTACCGAGACTAGACTGGAGGAAATCTTTTAATTTTTTTTAAGAAGATGAAATCTCAAAACTACTTATATCCTATTTTAAAGAAAAAACAGTTTCATCACCCAAGGGAGCGATGGGAATGACCGATGATAAAACTGGAAATTTTGCATACTAGGATATAGTTTCGACATCTCGTTTTAAAAAAAATAGACTGGAGGGACACTGTACGTGGGAGAAAATGCAGATTTAAATGCCTAAAACCACCACAATAGTCCCCTGATTAGCAAAAACCCACCATAAAATTTTGATAAAATGCACCGCGCAAAAGCCCTTCAAGTAGTCCAAATTACCAAGAGAGTGGCCAAAACCATCATAAAATAGAGTTTTTTTTTTTGCTAGTAAAAGAGCTTTATTGCTAACTAATCAGGCATACAATCATGATACAACGTATCCGTTAGGAATACTGGAACGCAATTAAGCCATAAGCATCTCCTCCTAACATTTGTCGCCTGCTTCGCACATAAGTGGGCCGCCTCATTAGCGTCTCTTCGTACGAAAATTAGCCTAAAACTCTCAAATTGTGCACTCAGTTCTTTGATCTCGTGAAGAACTCCAACAATCTCAGCACGATCAAAATCTTCTGTCTCCCACAGCTTTATGATTGCTTGAGCGTCGCTCTCGACGACAACTCTACGGAAGCCTCTCTCCAGGGCCACTTGCACCCCATCCCGAATCGCCTCAGCTTCCATTGCCATCGAGCTTGCTGCAAACTCATACCAAAGGGCCTGTGCACGTAGGAGATTGCCAAAACTATCACGGATCACCAGCCCGGAAGACCCTTGATTGGTATTCTCATCAAAGAAGGTATCAACATTCACCTTGATCACTCCATTTTCAGGTGGTGACCATTTAGCTTTCACCTTCGGCGCCTTAACTAAGTTTTCTTTTCCTGCCATAACCAAATCCATCACTGTATCAGTAACCCATTTGACATATTGCGCTATGGTACGTCCAGCCTCCCCATGTCTTCTTGTATTTCGCTCAGTCCATATTGCCCACGCACCACAACAAATAACGCAAGCATCTGCTTGAGAAACCTTGGTTCCATCAACAAGATCAAGTGTCCACGACTGCGGGTGAAGTTTAGGAATTTTAATGCCAGTTAGAATTTTAATCTCGTCCCAAAAACTCCGAGCCCAAGTACAATGAAAAATTGCATGCATCGAAGTTTCCGGCTGCCCACAACTTTCACAGAAGTCAATTTCCTCCACATGTCTTCGCTTCAGCACCACGCGGCACGGAATGAAATCATGACAAATACGCCACCAGAAATTCCTAACCTTTGGAGGAACTTGAAGTCGCCACATTTTCTTCCATGCATTTGCTTGACTGCTACTGGAACCCGGCTGGACTCTTTGATGGCATTTAGCTACTAGCTCTCTGTATGCTGATCTTACTGTGAAATTCCCATGCTTTTCAAAGTGCCACGCCCATGAGTCCTCGGTGAAGCGACCGAGGGGGATCCTGCAGATTGCACTCACATCAGGTTCAACAAAATGCAATTTTATCATATTGATATCCCATTCCCCAGTGTCTTCATCTATCAGATCTTGTACTATGTTCACGGCTGCACCTGGGAGCTTCACAATAGGTTTGAAACCATAATTAGATGGAATCCATGGATCATCCCAAGGCCGAATAGAAGAGCCATCTCCAACCCTCTTCACTAACCCCAGTTTTAGTACCTCTCTGCCATGGAGTATTGCCCTCCAAATGTGTGATGACCCTCTCTTGTTCTTGGCTAACATAAAGTCATGATCATGAAAATACTTGCCTTTAAGAACTCTAGCACACAATGATTTTGGTGTGGTAATCAACCTCCAGCCCTGTTTTGCAAGCATAGCTTGATTAAACATTTCAAAATCCCTAAAGCCCATGCCTCCATCTCCTTTTGGTATAGCTATATCTCTCCATTTTTTCCAATGAAGCTTCCTTCGGCTTTCATCTCCACCCCAGAAGAATCGAGCCACTATAACAGTCAACTTTTTACATAGTTTTTTGGACTACCTGAAACAACTCATGGAATATGTGGGAATTGCCTGACAAACCGCTTTGATCAAAACTTCCCTTGCTGCGGTGCTCAGAAGTTTGGGAACATACCCATTTACTAGTTTACGGATACTGGTGGCAATGTGTTCGAATTGAACATCGGAAGAGCGACCAATGGCCGTTGGCAGCCCCAAATACTTCTCAACAAGAGCTTCCGTCTCAATCTCAGTTTGCTCACGGACCACCGCTTTCATCTCGTCGGAACAATTGGCACTGAAGAATATGGCAGACTTCGCTCGGTTCACCATTTGGCCTGAAGCTTCTCGATAGACGTTTAGAGTGTTATGCAATCTGGTAGCTGCCTCAGAAGATGCCTGTGTAAACACCAGACAATCATCTGCAAACAACAAGTGGGACACCCATGGAGCATGTATTCCAACTCTAACACCTCGGGATAGAGTTAGGCATATGTGATAACGACTCCAATAAAGAGAACAGCCAATGTGTTGCATCCCAAAGTGGAACATGCAAACCAGAAAGAGGTGTTCGTGAGTTGGATCATTTGGGCGGACGGAGCGTTTTGGCTCTGTGCTGCACATGCTTCCGCGGGTAAACAGTAAAATTGTTTAAAATAGAAAAAAAAAACTTCTAAATTTTTTGTGGTGCGACTGTGCGAGATGCCCGTGCAAAATTTTCTAGAGTTTGCAAATTTCAGTAGCTCTTGCCAAAAAAGACAATTTTTAGGCCTGTGAGAAACTTTTGAACAACACTATTTGGAGCTCATTTTTTTTCTTTTTTGCCACGTGCTCATCAATTTTTTTCAATGGACCTGGCGCACTCAAGCATCTTACTGTTCACCGGGTATAGATGAGTTCGGCTTGTAGTAAGCAAGGGGGGCTCCTATTTTGTAGCTTGTTGCGACAAGGTGTCGGGCAATCACATACCCCGTGTGCTATCATGGGTCGGCCATTGAAGCCCAAAAGAACGTTGTATTCAAAATGTTTTCTTTGGTTCTAGTATTTTTCATATGTGGTTTTTTGTTACAGTTTCTTTGATTTTCAACTCATTTTCTTTTTTCTTTTGACTTTTCCATTTCTTTCTTACATTTCTTTTTTTCCTTTTGTTTTTCCATCATTTTCTTCCACCTTTTATATTTTGAATTTACCCTTTTATAAAATCATGTTTTTATATTTATTAACACTTTTCAATTTATGATCAGTAAATCAATCATAGAAAATATTTAAAATCATTGAACATTTCTGAAATCCGGGATTATTTCTAAAAAGAACATTTTATGAAATAAACAATTTAAAAACATTCAAACGAGAACTTTTAAAAAAATCAAGAAGCTTTTTTTAAGTACAAAAACATTTTATAAAATCACAAACATGTTATTAGTTGTTGATCATTTTAATATTGCAATTAAATATTTTGAAATCAATCGAAAAAGAAGAAGAAGCCTTTTTAAGGAAAATTGCTTGACAAACAGAAGGAAAAAAACCTAGAATGCGCGTCTTAATTGGGCCGCCGGCCTACGAACACCTCCTGTGCGACACCCGTGATTTTGATATACTGAGCTTTATTTTGTCCTGTCGTTTCTTCAACGTGAAATGGTGATCGTTGTTTCTTTGAGAGTATAAGGGAGAGGTTTTTTTTTTAGAAAACTTGCAATTTATTCATCTTTAATCATAGCAATACAACGAACACTAGAAAATGATAAAAATTATATTCAGGTCAATAGACCATCTAGCGACGACTACAAGCACTGAAGCGAGGCGAAAGCATGCCGCCGTCATTGCCCCTCCCTCGCTGGAGCCAGGCAAAACTTGTTGTAGTAGACAGTCGGAAAGTCGTCATGCTAAGGTCCCATAGAATCAGTGCAGAGAATAGCAACCGCCGCCGATGAAGAGTAGCGTAGATTAGAATGATCCAACCTGAAGAAACACAGACGTAGATGAACTACAACCGGATCCAAGCAAATTCATCAATGATAGATCCGCCGGAGACACATCTCCACATAAGGGGAGGTTTTAAATGAATAAAATTGTCCGCGTCTGCTAGCAGTATCCTTCTCCAGTCAAGGACTCTGCAATTAGGTCAATCTAACTAGTACTAGTACGTAACATGTGCTCGATCGTCGCGGTCTGCATGTGTGTTTATACCGGAATATATGTCTGCGTAGTGTGTACATATGAAATGCTGCACAGCTAGAGCTAGCTGGATTCGTTAAAGTATTCGATGGATGATATACGAGTACGAGACAGCAGGCATAAATACCGGAACGGTAACATGCAAAGCACCGACCGATTATGAGTAGTTAAGCACTGGCTGCGCACGCAACTCGCATGAGTATTATATTAGTCGGTCAATTTACCTGCCCAACTTGACCTCATGCGTGTGTATGCCAAGCAGGCCTGGAGGTTTTGTTTGAAATCTTGTTCAGTAGCTAGTGTACTACTGGGCAGGAACGTTTGGTATATGGGTGTATATACATTTTATTTGAAAAAGATAATTAAATAAAAAGTCAAAAAGTTCTGAAAATAATTTTGAAATAAACTTGACGTTCCATTGTGCTTGTTAAAATAATTCCACAAAAGTAAAACCCCCCGTTGACTTCATTTCAAAAACAGCCAAAAAAGTGTGAATAGTGACTTGTAATAACATTATTATTTTTGTTTTTAGCCCTAAAGTGAATGCTGTTTTTTTATTTGTGAAAAATTATATCCTAGTGCGAAAGAAAGTCGGGTTTATTTTATAAAACTTCTAAACTTTTTATCATTTTTTAATTATTGTTTTTCCTATATAAACTGTATATACACCCAGGAACCAAAAGGCATTTCATGTGTATTACTCGCATATTTTGATATATGCCACATGTGTGCATAAACTAATTCTGGTAGCGTCTATCTTCCAAAACGCTCGTATATGCAGGACTCCTTTGGTTTATAAGAAAGGAATATCTTGGATAGAAAAAAAAATATAAGAACCGAGATGACATGCATCTCATTTTCTATAGGAAAGAGATGTCATTTGACTCCTAAGATAGGGATTTTTCAATGGGTCTAAGCTAATGTTTTTTCACTTTGAAATATGAATGATTGGTTTCTATCTTTCATAGGAATAGGGATTCATTCATGCAAACCAAAGCACTTTAACGAAAAATTTCGTACAAAATTTCTATCGAATATAGGTGGTCGTAGTAGTATTTCTGATGGCCAACACTCAGGAACCATTGAAACAACATCACCGAGACTGCAGTGGTTGCTTGAACTAACGACACTCTCTCGAAGTTCGCGCCTTTGCTTTTGACCGCTCGTTGCCTTCGGTTTCTGCCCCTTGATTGCCTTTATTTCTGGATTCGTTAAAGTATTCGATGGATGATGTGCCAGACAGCAGGCATATATACCGGAGTGGTAACATGCAAAGCACCGACCGATTATGACTAATTAAACACTGCTGCGCACGCAACTCGCATGGCTATTATTAGTCGGTCAAATTACCTGCCCAACTTGACCTCATGCGTGTGTATGCCAAGCAGGCCTGAAGCTTCCTTTTGGAAATCTTGTTCAGCAGGTGGTGTACTACAGTAATGGACAGAAAAGGTTGGTCTATGAGTGTATATACACTCTATATAGAAAAATATTAAATAATAAAAAGAAAAAATTCTGAAAGTTTTTTTGAAATAAACTTGACATTCCATTGTACTTGTAGAAAAATTCCACTAAAATAGAAACCCCGTTGACTTCATTTAAAAAAAAACAAAAAATGACTAAAATAATGTGACTAGTGACTTGTAATAACATTATTATTATTTTCCCTGAACTTAACAATTTTCTTTTATTGGTGAAAATTTATACACTAGTGCAAAAGAAAGTCAAGTTTATACTTTTAAAACTTTTTGATCGTCTTCTTTAAATATTTTTTTCCTCATAACAGGTGTATATACACCCAGAAATCAAAGGACATTTCACGTGTACTACTCGCGCATATAGGCTCCATGTGTGATTGACTCTGACACTCTGTGCATAAAGTAATATCATGGGAATATGTTGGTCTCCTTTGCTTTATTGGATTGAAATATCATGGGAATGTGAAAACTATAAGAAATGAGATGACATGTATATATTTATTGGTCTCCTTTGCTTTATTGGATTGAAATATCATTAAACATATTTTCACATTATGCATATTTATTGCCGGAAAATTTTTATAGTATGTTTTTCTATAAATTTGGTCAAACGTTGCAAATTTTGACTTAGATCAAAGCTTTGTTTTTAGCAGTCAACAGGAATGGATCGCCCACCTGAACATTTGTATTTAATAATAATATAACAGGGGGAGGGAGGCATCAACTATAGATATCTGCACACCAGCAGCACACCGCTAAAGCAACGGGTGACAGTCTCCGCCGGAGGGAGCCCGGATAACCCACAATAGAAGATGCTCTTGGATCGGATGCCACAAGTCCAGATACGAGGTCCGGATGTTATCGAACACCATCCGGTTCCTGGTCTTCCATCCGACTTGGATCAAAGCTAAATATGCAAAGTAAATAAAAACACAGGGAATATCACTATTTTCTTCAATTTTAACCTGCCGATCACATGCTCTTCTTTCACCGTGACATGTACACTACATAAATATAGTCGCAATTAATTAGCTCCTCCGTCAGGAAAACAAACACAAACAGAAACAGGTGCAGTTGTTTGCAAAACCGAAAACTCCATCGACAAGCTTCTCTTTTGTGCATGCATGAACATAGCCGACACAGTATATATTCCCATCAAGCAGTGAACTCCCAAGGACAGAATCATTGAACCACATGCATGGCTACCCTGTCCTGCTGTCCATCCATGAATCACGTCAGCTTAATTTGTACGTACTGCCGAAAGCTAATCACTCCGCCCATTCAGTTCAGCACCATCATCACAGAAAGAGAAGCATGGCCATGATGGCACAACTAGTACTGGCAGTCTGCCACTGTTACCTTACCTTAGTAGTAGTGGCAGTCCTCTTCCTACCACTGAAGATCATTGAAGCCGGGCGGCCTCAACCCCCAACCACACGGACGAGGATCCTCTACCGTGCCCAGCGGCACGGTACTCTGCCGTGCCTTCTTACCCAGCGTACCCATTGGTATTGGGCCTATGGATCAGAAATTAGAACTAACCAGCCCAGCCGTTCATCTATGCACAGATTAACGAGAAGCATGGCCATGATGGCACAACTAGTTCCTCCGTCCGAAAATACTTGTCATCAAAATGGATAAAAATGGATGTATCTAGAACTAATAGTGGCAGTACTCTTCCTACCACTGAAGATCATTGAAGCCGGGCGGCCTCAACCCCCAACCACACCACACGCAGACGTGAGGAGAGTGAAGAGAACACGGAGGAGGAGGAGAACACGAAGTGAATTAAAGAGGAAACTTCACGTACTACTACTCTCGCTTGTCCACTAGCTCCTCGTTTGCTCGCCATCAATGGCGTGCACCGTGCACCGTGCCGATTTGGCACTGCCACTTTCATTTTGGCGCGTAGAGTTCTTCGTGTAAACGGCGGGAAGAATATCAAGCTCATCCGTAGGGTGTGTTTGGTACATTGCATTTAGCTTAGTGGGGTTCACTGGATGTAACTTTAGGGTGTTGGGTTGCCTGAGTTGCAGCAAAATCTTGACCCACACAACCTTAAAGCACCTATGGGTCTCGCTCTGAAGGAACGTTCGAATCGACTGTTTTTCAGAGTTAGGCCCGAGCAATGCAACTAGAGGCATGTGTGTGGAGACCATTGCACGCAAAGGGACACATAAGAACATCGTTTTCCAAAGCAGCGCCATAAATCCTCACCCTTCTCTCACCGCTCGCTCTCCCCTCTCTCCACTCTCACACCAGTGACTACGAGCACGAGATCTGGATGGCGAGACGTGGCGGCGAGCATCTGAGAGCCAAGATCCGGACGATGAGCACCGACTTCATCACCGATTAGGCAGGCGTTCGTCATTGACGGTATGCCCCTCTGTCCCTGATGACATTAATTAGCATGTGCATTCGATTTACGCATCGATTATACTATTCGCGACTCGATTTAGGCATCAAACCTAATTCTAGGCTTTGATTTGGGACCGAACATAGCATATCCAATCAGGGATTTGAGCAATTTGAATGAGATCGTGTAGGGTTTTTTAATAACACGGGGTTAATTGAGCACGACGTACTTACATCCATTCAAATCGAGTAGTAGAGCCTAATCGCGACGAGGCTCGAAGCGTTTGGAAGGACGGTAGCCTTGAGGCTTGTAATTGTCGACCTTCAAGGGCATTGTAGGGTAGTCTGGCTCACGTGACCATCATCTCGACCGCTTGGGCTGTGCCAGCATCCTCCATCTCCACCGGTTCGCCATTGCCAGCATCCACCATGGTCTTTTTCCTCCAAGAGATGGTGAGCAGGAACTGCTACAGACATGTACTTGGCCCATCTAGCTCTCTAACCTGGACGGACCGACTCAGCCTCAACTATCGCCCAGGCCAGTATGTCCACTCACATAGTCCTTTGGCAAGGTTAGGGATCAGCTTCTTCATTTTCGTCTTTGTCGCCTTTCCGGAGCGCAACATCCTGCTTCTTTATGCATCTCGCTCACGCTCTTGAACCACGAGGACGCCTCTATAGGCTTGGCAAACTTTATGTGGTCACCGAGCGAGTACTCAAAGGATGAATGTTGTCCATCCAGGCTCGATGAGGAAGGGGTTAATAGCGATGGAGCGGTGATGAGACGGAGATCCAGTCGCATTGCACGGCCGCCCCAACCTTCTTCATTTGTGTGAGAGCCCCGATGCTAGAGGCTGGTAGCTATCACTCGCCGCGAGGCTCGCCTGCGCTATCAGACACCGCCTCGTGTGCGGCGACGGGTGATCTCAGGCCGCTCCAGGTAGAAACAACCATGGCCAGCTACGAAGGTGTTCGCAGTGCAACCGTGGCCACCCATCTCTCTTCTCTTTTCCCCACCTAGAACCGAAGTTACGACGGCAACGCACACGCTGTGGGGCTATGGGAGTCACGTGCTGCAACCGTGCCGGCCCACGTGTTGGAAACCGGTGCTACGAGGCGACGATTTCGGAGCAGCGACCCGTCCACAACAGGAGCTGCAAACGAGGCGGCAACGGTGAGGGTTTCGAATGGCGGTGGGTGGCGGTGGCGGCGAGGGTGCAAGCACCGTCACACGTCCATAGGAGCCGCAGGAGGTGGGGGGAGGCCGAGTGGTTGAGAGGCACTGGGAGTGGTTGTGAGTTGTCACGCGGGTCGTGTGAGGAGTGAGCGAATGGAAGCACGTAAACGTAAATGTGCACAAACAGCTGCATCACTAATATAATTATAATCAAAAGAGTAAGTAAACAGCCCACACACGGAAACCATATTGGAGTTAAGTTCTATACAGCGCAAAAGTTTTTTCCCCTGCTACAGTGGCTGCCGGATGGCGAATTTGGCGATTCTGCCGATCTACTCTCCAATCCTCATCATCTTCTTCCCTGATCCCTGATTCCAACATCCACCTTCCTTTCCTTTATCTTTCTGGTCGCGCAGATCCACTACTGTGTCCTGATCCATCCCCAACTCCTTTCCCCTTCGTTTCTTCGATCCTTCCGGTGATTCTTCCAATTCGCCGGTTCGGCGACTTCCTACGCGGCTTCTGGACACCTCCTTGCGAATGGAGACTGGCTGTGTTGGTGTGGATTTGGTGGAGTTGGAGAGGTGGAAGGCACGGGCGTCGCAATTCGTCCACAGCTCGCAGAATCCAGCGCGAAGCTTCAGGCTTTTGCGGGACAAGGTGGTGTCCTTGTTCGGGTTGGGGGACTTGCGGCTGCCAATCAAGCAGGATCGACGAAAACCATATCCTTGTTCCCTGACACCAGTGGCATCAGATGTGCATGCTTGTGTGCGGGAAGATACGATTGAGGTGCAGCGACCCTGTTGTATTGCTCCTGTTGTATGTGTTGCCGGCGGCGTTGACGGCGCTGATGACTATTCCATTGGTACGCTGGTTTTG
Source organism: Triticum dicoccoides (assembly GCF_002162155.2). Lineage (NCBI taxonomy): Eukaryota > Viridiplantae > Streptophyta > Magnoliopsida > Poales > Poaceae > Triticum > Triticum dicoccoides. The sequence continues at coordinate 771,907,551 of NC_041382.1, forward strand.
CGACCTCGGCCGCCTGGTGACCTCAACCACCAGCCCCAGTGGATTGGGCGACGCAGTGGGCGTGACGGCGATGCACTTCCATGGAGTGGTCAAATCCTTGGAAATTACAGAAAGCTTGTCTTCTTTGATGGAAGTTTTATCCCTGCTGTTTTTCTTTCTATTCGACCTGTTGCTATCTGCGTGATATGGGATGCCCTTTTTGTGAAAAGGCTTCATGGGAATTTAACCCAGGAAGGCAAGATAAAGAAATGTATCACAAGGAGGGTTAAAATGAGGACATTTGCTATTGTTGTGATGCCATTGAACAATGAAGTATCAACCTTCAGGGATGGCAGTGGACAGATTATTCTTGTCAGCTGGTGTGTTGTCTGTAGTATGTTTAACCATGGTACAGGAAGGGGGAGTCCACCCTTTGCTAAAAAGAAGAAAATTAAAGGGGCTAATGGTACAGTAGTGGATTACTCTGTTGCTGAACAAATTGATGCAGATCGGCGGCACCTCTTGACGGTGACCGCCGGGCACAATGAATATTATGTGTTTGAACTGTCGGGGTTGTGGGCGGCCCGAGACAGTTCGTGAAATTAGTGACCTCGTTAGGTTGCAACGCCCGGGTCCGCTCTTTCTTTCGGAGACCAAGTTGACTGAGAAGAGAGCTCAAGATCTTAGACGGAGATTTGGCTTCAGTAATGCTTTTGGAGTTAAGGCCATTGGATTAAGCGGAGGATTGTGCCTTTATTGGAATAATGATTCTAAGGTGTCACTGAAATCATACAGTAATTCACATATAGATGTTATGGTACAGAATGACAATGTTGGTGATGGAGATTGGAGGTTTACTGGATTCTATGGCGATCCAGTGAGATCTAAGAGGAAAAGATGCTGGGATTTATTGAAGTTCATGAGAAAGGAATTTGATAATGCGTGGATCTGTGCAGGTGACTTCAATGAGGTCCTGCATGCATCGGAACAAATAGGAGGCAATGAAAGACAGGAGTGGAAGATGGAGGCCTTTAGAGATACAGTTGAATACTGCAGATTTGATGACTTGGGTTACTATGGGACACCTTATACATGGGATAACCGACAGCATGGTGATAGAAATATAAAAGTCAGACTTGACAGAGTGTTGGGAGATGATAAATTTACAGAGTATTTTGATAATACTTCTGTGAATCATGTGCAATGTGCCGAATCTGATCATTGTGCTTTGTTAATTTCTGTAAGAAAATCGGAATGGATTGAAGAGAACCAAGGAGGACGACCTTTTTACTTCGAGAATGCATGGACTAGGCATGATCGGTATACTCATATAGTGGAAGAGGCCTGGCAAGGGGGTGCGAATAATATGGAGGACATCTACCATGCTCTAGGTGCAGTTCGAGAGAAGCTGGAAAACTGGAACAGGACTGAATTTGGTTCTGTAGGAAGCAACTAAAGACTATGCGGGCTCGGCTAAATAATTTAAGGGAACGATCTCTTCGGTCTGGTCCAACTAACGAGGAAAAGGATTTAATGAATAGGATTTCAGAATTGCTAGCAAGGGAAGAGGCAATAGAGAAGCAACGTTCTAGAGCTCTTTGGCTTGCGGAGGGAGACCGCAACACTGGTTTCTTTCAAGCAAAAGCGAGAGAAAGATCCAGAACTAATAAAATAAAGTCTATTAGAAGAGAGGATGGATCAGTTGTGACCGCCCAGGCTGATTTGGAAGTTGAGGCAATCAACTTTTATAAGAATCTTTTTACAGCCCAAGTTGAAACTGATCCGAGCTTGGTGACTAATTGGGTGCAGCAGAAGGTTGATGATGCAATGAATATCAAGTTGTGTGAGCCAATTACAGATTATGAAATTGAGCAGGCCTTATTCATGATGCATCCGGACAGATCTCCGGGGCCGGATGGTTTCACAGATGGTTTTTATATTCGTCACTGGAATTTATTGAAAGGTACGGTCTGTTCAGCGGTAAGGAATTTTCTGGAGGGAGGTACTATGCCTGATATTGTTAACTCGACTGTCTTAGTTCTCATACCGAAAGGTAAGAATCCGCAGGAATTTTCTCAGTACCGTCCAATCTCTCTGTGCAATGTGCTTTACAAAATTGCCTCGAAAGTACTAGCTCTAAGATTGAGACCTTTTCTTGAGGGGTTAATCTCGGAAGAACAAAGCGCGTTCGTTCCCGGCCGTCTCATTACGGACAATGTGTTACTAGCCTATGAATGCATCCATTATTTGAAGAGGAAAAGAGGAAAAGCTGCTGCATGTGCGGTAAAGTTGGACATGGCGAAAGCCTATGATCGTGTGGAGTGGTCATATTTGAGAGCAATTATGGGTAAGTTGGGTTTTGCTGTACAATGGATCGATAGAGTTATGGCCTATGTGGAGACTGTTTCTTTCTCTGTTAGAGTTAATGGCAACTATTCTGAAGTTTTCAAGCCAACAAAGGGTATCAGACAAGGCGATCCTATTTCGCCATATTTATTCCTTCTCTGTGCTGAAGGCTTTTCTTGTATGTTAAAGAATTATGGTGTAGGACATTTATCAAAGGGGGTGAGAGTTGGTATCCATTGCCCTTGGATATCTCACTTGTTGTTTGCTGATGACTGTTTGGTATTTACACAAGCAACAACGGAGGGTGCTCACAGATTGCAAGATGTGTTGGAACAATATCGTATGGGTTCCGGGCAAATGGTGAATAAAAACAAATCGGCTATATTTTTCAGTGGCAATGCAGACGAGGCTATGAAAACGGCAGTTCATCAAAATACGGAGATTCCGACGGAAGCCTTGGTGGAAAGATATTTGGGACTTCCTACGGCTGTGGGAAGATCCTCTGATCAGCACTTTGATCATATTGTGGCTACTATTAAGAAACTTGTTACAAGTTGGGCGCCAAAATTACTAAACAGTGCAGGCCGTGAGGTATTGATTAAATCAATTTGCCAAGCTATTCCGACATATTCCATGAGCTGTTTCAAGCTTTCTAAGAAGTTGTGTAAAAAGGTAATAGCAGCAATTGCCCGGTTCTGGTGGGGGGGAGATGAGACCAAAAGGAAGATGCATTGGGTCAAATGGAAGGATCTCACCATACCCAAAGTATGCGGTGGCATGGGTTTCAAAGACTTCGTCCTCTTCAATAAAGCTATGCTAGCGAAGCAAGGGTGGCGTTTGATTTGTTACCCGGAGACGTTGTGTGCACGGGTGTTGAAAGGAAAATATTTTAATGATGGCAATTTTATGACTGTAGGGTGTAAGAGGAATTCCTCACAAACATGGAGGGCAATCATTTCTGGCAGGGAAGCCTTGGAGTTGGGCCTCATTCGACGCATTGGCGATGGATCATCAACAAGAATTTGGGAGGACCCATGGATCCCTACTAATCCTGGGCTAAAGCCTATTGTTAAGTTGCAATCATCAGGAATAAATTTGGTGGAAGAATTATTAAACCCGGACTCGGGTGAGTGGAATGAGGAGTTCATGAAAGCAAAGTTTATGCCAGTTGATACTCGGGCTATTTTGCAAATTCCGACTGCCCGATTGGCAGAAGATGGATGGGCATGGCATTTGGAGAGAAATGGCAATTTTTCAGTACGGTCAGCCTACCGAGCTCTTCTGGAAATGAATCACTCTATCAATTCAGCATCCAGATCGAATGGCGACAAACAATTGTTTTGGAAAAAGCTCTGGAAAATGCGAGTACCACCAAAAGTACGTAACTTCTGGTGGAGGGTCATTAAAAAATTTATACCTTGTCGAGCGATTCTCCATGAGGCATATGGATTGTATCTCATTCTGTCAAACATGTGGTAGAGAGGAGACCATCAAACATGCCTTGTTCGACTGTACATGGGCCAAATTGTTCTGGCAGGAGTTGAAGAATCTCACTTCAGTCAAAGTGCCGGAGCTTCACCCAGATTTTTGGACTGTAGATCTGATTGATAGCAGCAAAGTTTCTTCTGAAGATGCGGCTGTTATATTATGTGGTGGATGGGCTGTATGGTCTGAGCGGAATGCTCGACACCATGAAAAGAGAGTAGGATCCGTGTCTAAATCTGTGAAGTGGACTGCTGATATTGCCTATGATCTTACACTAACAGGACAGGCTTCAGGGAAGCAACACCATAAGGAGCGGCCAAGGTGGAAACCTCCAGCTTCTGGCATTATTAAGCTCAATGTGGATGCTAGCTTCTCGCCAAACAATAATGAGGGAGCTACAGGTGTGATTGTTCGTGATCATTGTGGTGCCTTACTACGGGGCCAAGCCATCTGGTATGGTCAGACAGCCAATGTTTTAATTATGGAGGCCCTTGCCGTACGTGATGGTGTGAGACTCGCCTGTGATATTGGTCTATCAAAGGTTATCGTTGAGTCTGATGCCCAGGAGGTTGTTAAGCTATGGAGGGACAGAAACTAAAATCGTTCTGTCATAGCTCCGATACTCCAGGAAATAGAAGAGCTCAGCGGGAGTTTGCAGTCTTTCCAATTAAATTTTGTTGGTCGTGAGGCTAACGAAGGTGCACATTTGTGTGCTAAGCAGGCAACATCAACTAGGAGAAGATGTCTTTGGATAAATTATGTACCACCTTTTTTAGTTGTTTGTCTGCAGAACGATTGTAATCCCGTTGTTTAATGAATGGAAGCTCTTATTTCACAAAAAAAAAAAACCCACACACGCCTCGAAAGACCAAAACAAACAATCACGTTCACAACCAACGAAAGCAGCCGAGGGGCAGTCAAAAGGCGAAGGAAAAGAGCCGCGTGGCGTGACCAACATAAAATAAAGCCAAAGGCGGGGGAAAACAGAGGAGCGAGATAGGCACGAGGAGGACTGGTAGGAGACAAAAAGGAGAAACGAGTCAAGGTCGGGGCCGGGTCGAGTGGACACCACAGCGAGGCGAGGCCACACCCACATCACATTCCCGGTGACACTGCCGACCACAGCCAGCGACTCAAAGGGAAGCAAACCGAGGCAAATCCCCCTCACCTCGCCGCTTATCCCCATTCATCCCCTCCCTTCCTTCCTCCCCACCCAGCTCCCACCGCCGCCGCCGCCGCCGCCAATGCACCCCGACCCGTAGCGGCACGCCATGGACGCGCCACCGCTCCTCATCCTCCTCTTCCTCGCCGCCGCCGCCGCCACGGCCGCGACGATCCACCCGGGCGACCTGGCCGTGCTCGAGGACCTGCGCCGCTCCCTCACCAACCCGGACGTCCTCGGCTGGCCCAAGGGCGCCGACCCCTGCGGCGACGGCGGCGGCAAGGGGTGGGCCCACGTCTCCTGCGACCGCGCCGGCCGGGTCAACAACCTCGACCTCAAGAGCATCGGCCTCGCCGGCGCCCTCCCGGCCTCCTTCTCCTCCCTCGACGCGCTCCAGGACCTCAGCCTCCAGACCAACGCCCTCTCCGGCCCGCTCCCCTCCTTCCGCGGCATGGCCGCGCTCCGCCACGCCTACCTCAACGACAACGCCTTCGACGCCCTCCCGAAAGACTTCTTCGACGGCCTCGACAGCCTCGAGGAGATCTGCCTCGACAACAACCCGCTCAACAAGACCGCCGGCGGCTGGGAGATCCCGCCCGCGCTCGCCGCCTCCTCGCCGCAGCTGCAGAGCCTGCGCCTCACCAACTGCAGCCTCGTCGGCGGGATCCCAGCCTTCCTCGGGGGCATGACCGGCCTGCAGATGCTCACCCTCTCCTACAACAGCCTCACGGGCCCGATCCCGGCCACCTTCGCCGGCTCCGGCCTCCAGAAGCTCTGGCTCAACAACCAGCTCGGCGAGGCCAAGCTCTCCGGCACGCTCGACGTGCTCGCCGGGATGGCCGACCTCCAGCAGGCGTGGCTGCACGGCAACCAGTTCACCGGCCCCATCCCCGACGCCATCTCCAACTGCAAGCAGCTCGTCGACCTAAAGCTCAACAACAACGACCTCGTCGGCCTCGTGCCGCCCGGCCTCACCGCCCTGCCGCTGCTCCGCGACGTCAAGCTCGACAACAACAACCTCGTCGGCCCCGCCCCGGCGCTCAAGTCCGGCAACCTCACCTCCTCCCATAACGGCTTCTGCGCCGTCAAGCCCGAGGACAAGTGCGCGCCGGAGGTCATGGCATTGCTCCAGTTCCAAGCCGAGGCTGGTTATCCCGTCAAGCTGACCAGTTCATGGTCCGGGAACGACCCCTGCAAGGGCTGGCTGGGCGTCACCTGCTCCCAGGGCAAGGTGTCGGTGCTCAATCTGCCGTCCTCTGGCCTCAATGGCACCATCAGCAAGAGCCTCGGAGACCTGTCTGCGCTCTCGGACATCAGGCTCGATAGCAATCACCTCACCGGGCATGTGCCGGACAGCCTCACCGGCCTCAAGCTGCTAAAGAAGCTTGATTTGGGCATGAACGACCTGAATGGGCCTCTGCCGGCCTTCAGACCGGACGTGAATGTCATCCTCACCGGCAATCCCAACTTCAACACGAAGACGTCGCCGGGTGGTTCTGCTCCCAAGGATGCCCCTCATTCACCAACAACGCCTAGCGCGCCGGGTTCACAAGGCCAAGGCGCTGCCTCCCCAGGCCAAAGGAACAAGAAGAGCAAAATTTTGTTGGCTACCACCATTCCGGTTGCGATCGGCGTGGTGGCTCTGCTGTCACTGGGTGCTGTGGTGCTCTTCTGCAAGAAAAATGGGTCCTCGGTTCAGCCACAGGCGACCTCCTCCGTCGTCGTCCACCCCCGAAACAGTTCTGGCCCAGACAACTTGGTCAAGATTGTCATGACAAGCAATGACAGCTTCGGCGCGACGTCAAGCGGCACCAGCAGCCGGGATAGTGACATCCACATGATCGAGGCGCGCAATTTTGTGATATCCGTGCAGGTTCTTCGTTGTGCCACCAAGAACTTTGCTCCGGATAATGTGCTTGGCCGTGGCGGATTCGGTGTCGTTTACAAAGGGGTGCTGCACGATGGCACGATGATTGCTGTGAAGAGGATGGAGTCCTCGGTGATCAGCAACAAGGCCCTTGATGAGTTCCAAGCAGAGATTGCCATTCTAACCAAGGTCCGGCACCGCAACCTGGTGTCGATAATGGGCTATGGTATCGAAGGGAATGAAAGGCTGCTGGTCTACGAGCACATGTCCAACGGAGCGCTGAGCAAGCATCTGTTCCACTGGAAGCAGCATGAGCTGGAGCCCCTCTCGTGGAAGAAGAGGCTCAACATCGCATTAGATGTTGCTCGCGGAATGGAGTATCTTCACACCCTCGCACAGCAGTGCTACATTCACAGGGATCTTAAGTCGGCAAACATTCTACTTGGCGATGATTTCCGAGCAAAGGTGTCGGATTTCGGGCTCCTTAAATCTGCGCCGGACGGGAACTTCTCTGTGGCAACCAGACTAGCTGGAACTTTTGGATACTTGGCGCCTGAATATGCTGGTATGAAATACTTTGACTTGTTTTACCCTGCTTAGTTCTGCAACTTCTGTTTTAGTTCTGACCATCAGGTGTTGATTTTTTAGCATGCTTTATTAAGTAAATACAGTCACCCTGTGAATCCTTCGCTGTGTAAATAACCTCATTTAGATTTAGTAGAGAACTGAAAAATTGAATTGATGTGCCAATTATCTTGCAATTTTTGATGAACTGGTCATTCTGATTGAAATCCCAGTGTAAGTAACCTCATGTAAGATATAGCCGAGTTGATTTGATAATGACATTGGAAATGTTTGATGAACTAGTCATTCTATCTGGGAACCCTGTGACCACTAACTTGCAAATTACTACTGCACAAGTTTATACACCAATTCTTCTATCAATAGAACATGTATCTTTGTCCAACATTGTGAAGTTTGAACCACCTTTTGATGCAGCATATAAAAGCTTCCATGATGAGAAATTCACTACCAAGTATTTATCATTTTCATATTATTTATCATGATTCCTGAATGTCTGGCTGATAAGTTGTTGCACATGATCACTGCAGTGACTGGGAAAATCACAACAAAAGCGGACGTTTTCAGCTTCGGGGTGGTGCTGATGGAGCTGATAACCGGAATGACCGCCATCGACGAGAGACGTATCGACGAGGAAACCCGGTATCTGGCGTCCTGGTTCGGTCAGATAAGGAAGGACGAAGAGAAGTTCAGGGCAGCCATCGACCCGACCCTGGAGCTCACCGACGAGATTTTCGAGAGCATCTCGGTGGTTGCGGAGCTGGCCGGCCACTGCACCTCCCGGGAGCCCTCGCAGCGGCCGGACATGGGCCACGCCGTGACGGTGCTCGTGCCCATGGTGGAGAAGTGGAAGCCGTCCAACAACGAGGCCGAGGACTACATGGGCATCGACCTGCACCTGCCGCTGCTCCAGATGGTGAAGGGGTGGCAGGAGTCGGAGGCGAGCATGACGGACGGGAGCATCATGAGCCTGAGCCTGGAAGACAGCAAGGGCAGCATCCCCGCCCGGCCCGCCGGGTTCGCCGAGTCCTTCACCTCCGCCGACGGCCGGTGAACCATCATCATCGTCATCGCCATCATCATGTCTACAAGAAATAAGTACATTGTCTCTCCTGGACCTCCCTCCCCTGTTTTCGCACAGCGCTCGATCTTGTAGGTAAAGTAAAAGGAGTTCGTCGTCGTCCATGTGCTTGTGTTTCTGCCGCCGCCGCTGTAGATAGACATCTTGTTTTTGTTCTTGTTCACTTTTTTGTTCAACTGGGTACTACCTTAGGATGGATTGGTTGGTTGCCTTTTCCATTATTCCAGTCTTGAGACTGAAGCTTCTGGCTTTACCTAGCAATCAAATCAAATCATATCATATCATGCTTCTCTGATTGATCCACTGCCTATACCTGGAACCGAATTTTCTCCTCCTTTGCTTTGCAATGGCATCTGGCATCTGGTTCCTCATGCTCATGGCTCATGCTGCAGAGGCCAAAGGGGGACATCACCAGTGATCCTCCATGCCGTCCACCATGATTCATGGGCCATGAATGTACTGTTGAGGGGGCAGCAAGTACCACTCCAGGCTTGCACCACTTTTCTCAGGCTCTACACACTTGATCTCCCATGCCCCATTGTATAATAACAACACTTGAATTATTGTTGCTACAAAACAAATCTACCACCAACATTGAAGCAAGCAAGCAAGCAAACAAATCTACCACCAACATTGTAGCTGGCTGGCTGGAGGTAACAACATATGAATGCTGATCTTTATTCAGGTTCTGTTCTGCAGCTGTAGTTATCTGACAAGTGGCCGTTGAAAATCCACACTTGATGTGAAGCCACTGATTCTTGCTTAGCTGTTGCTCACTTGCATACACTCCTATTAACCACTGACGTTGGTTGCTAGGAATCTTCTTCCTGGGCTGTAAGTGACTCCAGTGATGGCTGTAATGGCCTTTTTCTTCTCTGTGGCGCTGAAAGCGAGTGTAATTACCCGGGTTAATCAAGTGTCACTGTCGAGGAATCATCCACGACATCGATGATTTGTTGTTTAATGATGATGATGTGTATGTCTGGCCACGTGGCTGTCGTCCCAGCTGGCGTGCAATAACTGTGTGGCCGACGGAGTAGAGCAAAAGCGACCTCTGGTGCTCTATGCTTATCTTATCTTAGCGGCTGCTAATTAGTCTCTATGTTCTGAGCCTAGACATCTTGGTTTCACCAAAAAAGAAAAAGAAAAAAAGAAGCAGAGAGCCTAGAGATGTTGCACAGCAAGTTAGCAGTACACACATTAAGTGTTTGGCACTCTATGTACAAGCGTGCATTAGGTCAGAATAATGCCGCGCTTTGCACGGCTGTACCCTCCACGTGAGATGCTCCGTCCTTTGTCAATCTTGATCCGGACGCCATTGCTGGCGAGCAATTAGTGAAGGCTGGTCTAAGGCCGCTAACTAGTGTAGATTCCGTGTGGAGTGAGGAACAGTACCGATGTCTTATACTGGTTTTTTTTTTTTTTTGAGAAAAAGCCATCATCGCTAGCTGATGTCTTTGCGAGATGGTTTTGTAGTGCAGAGCGTATGTATGCGTCACGTATAATGAGACCGCACACCTGTGCTGCCTGCCGCCCTGCGCTCTTGTCGCCGTCCGTCGTATTTGTACTGTACTGTACGCCACGGTACCGGCCGTGTATGTATGTGTGTATGTGTACATCACGGGTAGTTATGGTTCCAATCAGTCGCTCAGTCAGGTGGCCCATCTGCATCAAGCCTGTAGTTATGTAGGAATGTAGAGCTTTCTTCTCTCTGTCAACAGCCAAGGTGCTTGTGCGGCCTCCTTGTCCTCCATCTCACATGGAAACTGTGTTGATGATGAATTTTTCAGCAAACTTGGAAGACTCATGAGGAGAGGAGAGGAGAGGAGAGGAAAGGCAAGGCGAAAGGAGGCCGGCCACCGACGAACGCACAGCGAAACATTGATGGACTCCTCCCAGCTGCTTTCCTTCCCGCCGGCGAGGAGACCCAACCAAACTTTATAACGGACGGCATTTAACAGCTCCCATGCTCCACGCGCGCCGCCGCCGCCGCCGCCGCCGATCCCCATCCATCCACCTCCCTAACCTAACCAAACCACATCGCATGCCATTACTACCATGGCCACGGGACACGGCTCACAGACAGTATCATGGCGGGCGCCGAGAGACCACACGGGACAAAAGCGTGGAGGGCACATTGTCCTTCCCCGTGCTCTCACGCCAAACCACAGCAAAGCAAAAGGCCCTGGCCAACAGCCAAGGCGCTTCAGTTCAGGCATTTGTTGGTCCCTGAAGATCATTTCCGTCGCCACCAGAATCGGGGCGTCGGGACATAACAAGAGCTCAAGAAGGCTCTCCTACCTGTTGATCTCAGCCGCGGCTCCGACAGGCGCCTGTATGACAGGGGCAGCGATGCTGTTTTCTCCTGGCAAGAATAGCAGGCCCTGCTGGTGTCCATGTTGCATTGCATGGCACCAAGATTTGCCACAACTAGAAACCAAACAGACGGCGGGAAGAAGGGAACTGTAGCCAGGATATTATTTTTGTGTAACAACGCACGCACCTCGTTGAGCATGATCAGGCTATCGGGATCCAATGCTGGGATAACAGTCGGTGTTGGCAGACACGCCAGACGTTCTAGAAATACTCACGCGGCCCCAGTACATTTTCGACAAATTATTGATGGCACGCACAGCTCTAGATATGTGGAACTTGTGGGTGGCTGCGCAAATCTACGACGAAGCCGTTGGATCTGACTGTAGATATGGGGCGAAGTGCTTCAGTGTCTCCTCGTAGACAGGTTTCTTGAAATCAACAGCCTGTGTGTGAGTTCGACATGGAAACTGTGTTAGTAGGCGCCCCAGATTCAATAAACAGGAGGGATCGGGTGTTATTATCGAGCTGGAATAAATGGACCACCTTCTCAATCACTTGCTGAGGGGTCATCCATGCCCATTCAGAGAACTCTGGCTTCTCAGATCCATCGCCCATCAGGTTGATCTCGTCATCACCCCCGGTAAGCCTAAATAGAAACCTGCTCATTTGAAGTCCACAGTTAACATCCAGATCTGATTAACTGCTAAATGTCTTGCGTATTTTGATTGATATTTCAATAAAGAACGATGGGCAGAAATTGATTATTTCACTGACAGTAATTATCTCTGAATAAGAAACGTCCGACCAACTTCTAACTTACAGGTATAGGCCCCAAATGTAAGACTAAATGGAAGAGTTTGAGAGGTGAGGAGATGGCATAAGCAGGCTGGCCACTGTAGATACATCCATGGAAATATCTCCAGCCCAATTTTGGATAGCCACACATACCAACTACCAACCATAAAATTTATACCAGTCAGTGACATGACCCTTTGTGAAAGATAATAGGAATGTATCCAATATTAAATCATTAGACAGAATCAGAAGATAACATCAAAGGTACTCCCTCGTTCACTATTATAAGATGTTCTAACTTTTTTCTGAATCGGATGTATATAGACGCATTTTAGTGTGTTTGTTCACCCATTTCAGTCCGTATGTAGTCCATATTGAAATATCCAAAACATCTTATATTTGTGAACGGAGGGAGTATAGCTTTTAGAAAGAGTTTCACTTACTAACACATGAATTGCGTTTCTATTTGAATCCAACATAAAGATATAACTCGACCTTACTGCACTAAGTTCTGTGTTTTGACTTCCATCAGCTTAACAATTGAGCACTAGGGATTCAACAGTTCTCCTGGACACCAAAATTGACTAACCATTACAGGCTACGGGGGACTACATGTCCTGGATTCCAATTCATTAGGAAGCTTCGTACCAACGGATGCATTACGAAAACTTCAGATCAGTACAAGCATGACCTTCGATGCATGTGAGTGGTTGGATAGATTCAATATGTTCATCTCACAGTTTAATGTCTCCTCAGACTTTCCTACACATGCCCTCATAACGAGCTTCGTATTGAATTTTGGTCTATGCATCTCATATAATTTTTTCCAATGTACTACAACTGGAGACATGTGTGCACATGCACACTGTGCAAGACAAGTGTGCACAGCATACTCCGCACATGCATACAAGTGCATCCAGTAAAATGACTTATTAACAATTGCAGGTTCAAATGTTGAGGAGCATCATGCTAGGTATAAGGTGTTAAACTCTCTGATTTCTAACAATACAAAAGGTTGAAATGGATTTGTAACATGTATGTTACATACAACTACAGGATATATAATCTTCCACAGTAGCTGTAAGCCTATAATGCATAAAGTTTAATGGATAATGAAGCATGTTCAGGTGTCAGTATGGATGCATATAGTAAGGCATGTTATGATAACATCATGGACACTTATGGTGTGACATATTTTTTAATGGATTTTGCTGACAACTTAACTGACATCAGATTTACTTCGTGAATCGCTACATGGCATGAATAATAGTGTGGTGGTTTGGTAGAGAGAGTTGTGCAATGGATATGGCTCCGCGGCTGTATCTTGGGGTTGGAGTATTCTGTTTGTCAAGTGCCAACTGCTATGCCTGTGCAGTAAAATGATTCTTGTAGGACTTTCCTTTCAGGTTGAAACAGGTAGAAATGCAACAACAAACTTTTGTTGCTAAGCATCATTCTTAGCTGAAGCAATCCAGCAGGCTTACCACTTCTGAGCCTGGCCCTTCCAGTTTGTTCCCCACCTAGCATTCAGCTTGTCTTTGACATCCGCGGGGAAATCATATGTCAACCAATTGGGGGCCTGCACGGACACACGCAACGCGATCAGAAAGAAACTTTTGGTTATGAAAACAATTTCTTCCACTTGCATACTGAGAGCAGAGAGACACTAGAGATTTATCACTATTTGGGACAGTTGAAATAGGTCATCTATGGATTATCGATTTCATTTCTGCTATGCTTGGAAGTAAATCATGATGGTAAGAACTTGTGAAGAGCTGGCGGCTGACCTCGGCGACGATCTCGGCGGATCTAACACCAGTTTCTTCCCTCAATTCCCTAACGGCAGCTGCTCGCGGCTCTTCCCCTGGGTCTATTCCACCCTGCAGCGACACGGAGCAACCAGGCGAATCAACTAGGGTTGGTTTTATGTGTACCAGGATGCAGTACTGACAATAGTAATCCATGATTAGGCTAACTGAACAACAAGTTCCACTGCCAGTAGAACAGGAGTACCTGAGGCATCTGCCACGCGGTGGGGATGTCGATCCTGGACGCGGAGAAAATCTGCAGGAGGAGAGAAGCGATCAGTGAGAGAGGGGGGCATCGAGGGTTGTCAACGGGGACGACGAGGGGGGGAGGGGTGCCTTGGTGAGGGAGGGGTCGGCGAGGCAGATGCCGACGTTGGTGCGGTAGCCCTCGGGCGGCGAGTCCATGGTGGCGAACACGGCGAGCGGCGAGGCCGAGCAGGAGAGCGGGCGGCGGCGGGCGATCCGGGGGAGCCGGAGCGCGGCGGAGGAGGAGGAGATGGTGGGGGTGAGAATGAGGCAGCGTGCGGCGGCCACCGTCATCGGTCCACCCGCAAACCCAACCCAACCCAACCCAATCGATTTGGGGGTCTGGGAGACAACGAGAGTGGTGGCCGGTCTGGACCAAACCTGTCCGGGCAGGCGTGCCAGCCCATTAGCCCGCGTGCCCCACACTGATGGGCCGGCATGGCACGTGGCTAAGTGGGCGTGCCTGGCATGCCGCCTGCCCCGGGCTGCGAGGCCAAGCCCGTGGGCACGGGCGCCTGCAGCAGTCCGAGCTGGGCCGGCCCGTTCTACGTTTTTCCTTTTCTGGAAAGGATAAAAAAAAAGCAGCGTGACCCAGCTTCGAACTCAAGACCACTCCATATACTTCCTCCGTTCCTAAATATAAGTCTTTGTAGAGATTTCACTACGGACTACATACAAAGCAAAATGAGTGAATGTAAACTCTAAATGCATCTATATACATCCGTATGTGGTCCATAGTAGAATCTCTACAAAAACTTATATTTAGGAACAAAGGGAGTAGAAAGCAAATCCACGTAACCACTACGACACCACCATGCGTCATGCAATCTCTCTTCTTTCCACCTTTTTATTCCTTTCTTTTCGCGAAGCTTTTCCTTTTTCTTTTCTTTTTTTCTTTTTCTTCAATGCGCGAGTATTTTTTTAAAGAAAAATTGAAATTTGCCGGAACTTTTTTCTAATTCTATTTTTTTGGCATTTGGTGAACTCTTTTTCGAATTTGGTGAACTTTTTTTGAATTTGATGAAGTTTTGTTCAATATCGATGAACTTTTTTCAAATCCGGTGAACTTTTTTCCAAATCCGGTGAACTTTTTTCAAATATGATGCACTTTTTTTTAAAATCTGGTGAACTTTTTTCAAAAAATTTCGTTTCAAATTTGATGAACTTTTTTCGAAATCGATGAACTTTTTTGCAAAATCAATGAACTTTTTTCAAAACCACGATCTTTTTTCTAATTAATTCAAAAAAATTAAGTGGTACAGTAGATGAATAAAATAGCGCTGCAACCCTGTTATTATGCCGTCGCCTCTTGTGCTAATCAACAATGGCAAGTAGGTCGTCTGGCTAGTGGCATCTGTATGTTAACATGATGTGATAAGTTCAAATCCTATAGATAGCATCATTAGTTTCATCTTTTTGGCGATGTTTTTGCATTCCCCTAGTCACCATGGTTCATGGGCCGGCCCAGCACGGGGCGCTGCAGGCGCCTGCAGCGCCGTATAGGAGCTCCCAAGTGCAAGCACTGCATCTTTTTAAATTATTACAGTAAAATATAGGCCCAAAAAGCATGCAACACATTAAGGTTAGACGGGCCATGGATCACATCGTTCAATATATGTTGAGAGCAACTAATTAACGAGCATTCCTTCGGGAGCCTCGTAACAATCAGTGCCACTTACCGCGCTCTCAGCCATTCACCACGTGTCGCGCTTTGGGCGCTCTCTTCGGATTTATTTTTTTGCTTTTTCCGCACACGTTTTCCGCCTTTTTAACAGTTTTTCTTCGGGTTTTTTCAACATTTCGGTTTTCTACTGGTCTTCCTTAGCTTTTGGGACAAAAAAAGTTAAAAAAAATTGCACGAAAAACGAGTTTTTTTTCTTTCACGAGAGTCACGGTTTTGATTCCGTGAAAGTCAAAACCGGCGGATCTCGGGTAGAGGGTCCCGAACTGTGCGTCTAGGCCGGATGGTAACAGGAGGCAGGGGACACAAAGTTTTACCCAGGTTCGGGCCCTCTCGATGGAGGTAAAACACTACGTCCTGCTTGATTAATATTGATGATATGGGTAGTACAAGAGTAGATCTACCACGAGATCAGAGAGGCTAAACCCTAGAAGCTAGCCTATGGTATGATTGTTGATGTGTATGTTGTCCTACGGACTAAAACCCTTCGGTCTATATAGACACCAGATAGGGTTAGGGTTACATAGAGTCGGTTACAATGGTAGGAGATCTGAATATCCGTATCGCCAAGCTTGCCTTCCACACCAAGGAAAGTCCCTTCCGGACATGGGACAAAGTCTTCAATCTTGTATCTTCATAGTACAGGAGTCCGGCTGAAGGTATAGTCCGGCCATCCGGACACCCCCTAATCCAGGACTCCCTCAGTAGCCCCTAAACCAGGCTTCAATGACGACGAGTCCGGGATGCAAATTGTCTTCGGCATTGCAAGGCGGGTTCCTCCTCCAAGTACTTCATAGAAGATTTTGAACACAAAGGTAGTGTCCGGCTCTGCAAAATAAGTTTCCACATATTGCCATAGAGAGAATAATATTTACACAAATCTAATCTGCTGACGTATTCTGTAGTGTGACATCACACCACGGCCAAGCCTTTATTCAAACCGTTTTACTGTCCCATCTCGAAGCGTTATGTGAGGCGGTTTCCTTGACATGTCTTGTTAAAGCAGAGATCGTGTCCCCTTATTCCGGGATTCTCATCAATATGGGCGTGGGTAACCCAACCGCTTCTAGGATTCCTAGATTATAGGCAAGTCCAAACGGACACGGAGAGGACGCTTGATATTCACCCTCCTTATAAAGGGATCAGGCTTTTATTTTTCCCTCCCGTGCTCAATCGAATCCTTCCCCCACCTCAAGCTCAAGCGCCCGAAGTTCAGGTCAGGTGCTCCGAACCTTCAGTCATGTCCGGATCTAGCCTTCAAGGCCGATGGGTGCCTTCCTCCGTCACGGAAGAAGACATCAAAAAGCTGAGAGAGGCCAGATATCTGACCGCCGAGATTTTGCATCGGCTGCCTCCCCGAGGGCAGGTCGTCCCTACCCCCGAACCCAACGAGAACGTCGTGTTCGTTTCCCACTTCCTCCGAGGTCTAGGCCTCGCTCTGGATCCTTTCGTCAGGGGTTTGATGTTTTATTACGGGCTAGACTTCCATGATCTATCTCTGGACTCCTTTCCTCACATCACGACATTTATCGTCGTGTGCGAGGCCTTCCTCCGGGTTACCCCTCACTTTGGCTTGTGGCTCAAGACCTTTGAAGTGAAGCCGAAGATGGTCAAGGGGCAACATGCAGCGTGTGGAGGTGCCTCAATACGCAAGATGACGGGAGCTCCATGGCCTAAAGGTTCCATCCCAGAGGTGTCTGAATTGTGGCAACAGGAGTGGTTCTACATCACGGCTCCTAGAAGTGCCAAGTGGGCAGCCGCCCCTATTTTCCGCTCGGGCCCTCCACCACAACTGATGTCATGGATCAGCAGAGGCCTGAGCTGGGGCCCAGCTAAGGACGTGCCTATACTGCAAAGCCGCATTCGAGATCTCTTCAATGGAGATTTCAGTTTGGTTGCGGTGATACAAGTTATGCTAGTTCGTCAAGTCCAGCCTTGCAAACGCCGGCCTCTTCGCCTATAGGAATTCAATCCCGAGGGACCGCGTGTCATTCAAAATTTTCTCGGCCTGACGCACGAGGAGATGTACAAGTCATTCTTCGGACCTCAGGTGGAGTGTCCGGAAATCACCGAGGACGTGGGCCCGAGTAGTAATCGCGCCGCCGAATAGGTAAGGCATCTTTCGGCCGAACATACTATCTCTCCTTTGTTACGAAGTTATTTCTGAGAGTTCGCTTTTTGACCAGGACTGGCTAACAAAGGCGAAGTTGAATCGGTGTTCGGCCCCCCTCCCTGAGGGTTTGGAAAATCCGGTATTGGAGAAGATGCTCCAGACCGCACCTGCCTGGAGCCCTTAAAGGAAAATACTATGGAGGGTAATGCGGGCGGACGCGGGCCCTCAACGCTGCCCATTCTAGCCGAGGGAGCGAGCGTCTCCATGAAGGAAGACTACCAAAAGAGGAAAAGAACTGCGCCCGAGGATTCGGATGCCGATGCTTCCAAACAGGAGAAGAAGTCTCCCACAGAGGGTCCTACCTCGGGGGGCACCGTTGCTGCACAAAGTCCACGAGGGGATCAATTCTCCCGCGAGTCGTAAGTGACCCGAAATACTTTAATAGTACAGATATGCCATCTTTTCCTTCTGAGAAGATAACCACTGCATATATTTTTGCAGTTCGGGCCTTAGCCCCTCTCAAATGAGCTCATCTTCGGGGGATCTTCTTCCAGAGATGATGGAGAGCGAAACGCCTCCTCCGGACTCCTCCGCTCCGGAAGCGGGCGACCCTGAAGTGTCGTCGAGGAGGGCCTCTCCGAGTCTGGTGAGGCCAGAAGATAATCCCATTGACCCCCGAAGCTCCCAGTGTCCGGCTCCCGAAGAGAGCAGACAAAAGAGTCCGGCACCGTCTAGTGTACGATCGGATGTGCTGAGGGAGTTGGTGGGGAAAGCGGCCATCTCAGATGAACACCGTGTGCTAATGGATACGGTGATAGAGAGAATATCGTCCGCCGAAAGCGGATTGCATGAAACTTTTATGAGTCTACTGACAGGTTTTGAGGTACGTAAAAGAATGTATGATAGTCCTGCACATGCTAGGTGTGCCCTGTGTAGATAGTAGCCCCTGAGACTCTGGTTGTTGTCGGAAACGACGACGAACAAAGGATCATATTCCCAGGTAATAACCATACTGCCTTTATGTGCAGGTGATGGAAGCTCCGGTGGCTAACCGTACTAGCGACTTTGCCCATTTAGAACGACAGTTGGATGCGGCAGACGCCGACATCGAGCTTGTTAACAAAAGGCTTGACGAGGCACAGGGTAAGTGTCATTATCTGGTGAACGTCACATAGGAAGAGTAGCATGATGCCAGTATCTTTAATATGTTGTGACTGCAGATGGGGCTGCCACTGTTGAAGCCTTGCGGGCCGAACTTGCCCGAGCCAAGGAACAAGCGAGGTTGGGTAATGCGGCTGCTTCAAAGGCGGCCGAAGAGTTGCAAGCCGAGAAGGCCGCACATGGCGAGAGCCGAGACAAGATGGCCAAGATGACCATAGAATTAAAAGCCGCCGCGGACCGTTGCCGGGTTCTTGAAAAGGAAAACCAGGCGAAGGCATCGGACCTTAAGAAGGCTGCTGCGACGAGAAAGGACCTCCGCTGTGCTATGAGGGCAAAGAAGGAGGAGCTGCAGGAAGCCGAGGATATTGTAGCTGGGAAATCCTTTATGTTGCGGAGGAAGTTCGGAGATCCACGGTATGCCCCCCTGGATCGGCTGTGGAGCTCGGAGGATGTGTATATGGATTTGGCGGCGAGCGCTGCCGATGCGGCCAAGTACTTCCAGGGTCAGACGGACCGTGGAGTAGACCAGCTGTTTTGGAGACAATTCCATACTCCCGAGCATCCACTTTCGTTGACTGACCAATTAGCCGAATGGGCCGAACTAAATAGGTTGTCCGGACTCTCCATGAGGTCTATTGTGGATCAGTTATGGCCGAAAGGGTCAAAACCGAATAGCTATTTTAGCTTGGTGCAGCGGTTACTCGATGTGGTGCCGCGCATTGATGCGATGAAGAGGTCGGCGTGCATGGAGGGCGCACAGATGGCCTTTGCCCGTGTCAAGGCATACTGGGCGGAGATGGATGCTACCAATGTTGCAGCGCGGGATTCGGCCATAGGTCGAAAGGCTGCTGAGCATTACTTTGAAGAAGTTCTTGAGGGTGCCCGTTTGGTAGAGACCCAGTGCTCAAAAAATATTATGTTTGAGTGATATGTAATCTCATTGTAAGCGAAATGCTTTTATAGAGTTTTATAAGGTTATTTTTATACTTTTGCCTGAAAGTAATATGATGCCTCCTGGGCGGCCGTTTTTGTATACGTGTGTATAACCTGAAAGATTGCAGTCGTCGGCTTCAACCTCCACGCATATAATGCGGAGGTGCTAGCAAAAATACGCGTTCACACTTAACCCAACGTCTTGGTCCTATTAAGGAGGTGATAGCGGAGCGAGCGAGGCAACCGGACTATAATGCTTTAACACTTTCACTTAGCCATAGGAGTTTGACAGTGGGGCTACTAGATAGCCCCTGGTGGCTCCGCACTCTCCCGATCTCGGGGTGCATACATGCCTGGCCGGAAGACGGCCCTTTGTTAAGGCGGAGGAATTCTAACATTCCCACAGGTCATCGAATGGTTGACCAGTCTCACGCTATATCATGACAGTCAGTTTTCGGCTTTCTCTACTGAGGTGCTCGTCCGGATGAACCAGGGCACAATCGCAGTAGTTCTCTTGGTGCTACCTTAGCCGGTAAAGCGGAACGTAAGGCACCAAAACACAGGAGCCGGGCAAACCCAACATTTGACCAAAGACAATGATTCGGAGCTGATGCATATAGGGCCAAACTCGCGACGCCGAACACTCCCTAAGGTATTCGGTCTTTGTGGTATAAACCGGGCCTAAATAATGGCCTTTGTAAGAAGCCCCTTATGTCCAGGTACGTGCATTGTTCTGGCATGGCTACATGCCAAGACGTCAGCATCCTTCACAATGGTGGATATGTATCAACAAGAGATAGTAAAAAAGGTTTACGCAGGGTCTTAATCTAAAAATAATCCTTTGGGCGGGTCCCTGCTGCACGTCTATGCCTGTGTCTCCGTTGTGCCGTATCCTGGACGGGTGTAGCACGATGATCATCTGTAAAAGAGAGGAAGTTAAGTGAAAAAGTTGTCGTGCAAAAAGATAGTTTTTAAAGAAACCATGTATAATTGAAGATGATAAGAAATTGCCACTTGTCTGCGCGCGTTGAGCCCCTTGTATTGACAAATAGGGGTGTGATTACTTATTCGGTGTAAATAGCGGCGCCGGACTCGATCGCTGGTCTAGACGCCTTTAATGTTCGGCTGCCAAGGCAGCCTCACTCTCTTCGGCACGCAGAGAGCGCTTGATATCTCCGTGCACTGTAATGATGCCACGTGGACCGGGCATCTTGAGTGTGAGGGAGGCGTAGTGTGGTATTGCATTAAAGCAAGCGAAAGCTTCGCGTCCGAGCAGTGCTTGATAGCCGCTTTGAAACGGAGCGATGTGGAAAGTTAAATGCTCGCGACGGAAGTTATCGGGGGAGCCGAATGTAACTTGTAATGAGAGGGAGCCCGTACAACGAGCCCCTGGGCCTGGCGTTACTCCTTTAAAGGTAGTATTGCTATGGCGAATTTGTGTTGGGTCTAACCCCATCCCGCGATTGTATCCTGATATATTAGGTTTAGGCTACTGCCGCCATCCATCAAGACTCGTGTGAAGTGATATTCGCCAATTACTGGGTCTAATACCAGGGCAGCCCATCCTGCGTGTAGGATACTTGTTGAGTAATCGTGATGGTCGAAAGTGATCGGTTGAGACGAACAGTGGCAGGACTTCGCGGTGACAGGCACTTGGGTATATTTTCCTGAGAGTGCCGCATTGTTTTTTCCCTTGATCATGTGTAACGCGTTTACTGTTTTGACTTCTGGTGGAAATTTCTTTTGTTCCGCCGTGTCTTGTTTGGGAGGCTCGTCCTTGTCTTCACTTGGTGTATCCTCCCCCTTGTGTACGGCGTTGAGCGTGCCGGACTGCTTGAAGACCCAACATTCTCTGTGGGTATGATTAGCGGGTTTACCAGGGGTGCTATGGATCTAGCATACTTGGTCCAGAATTTTGTTGAGGCTAGACAGTTCATCCCTGGTGCCTTTAGGGGGCGGCTTTTGACCTAGCCGAGAGCTTTTGAATCCGGCATTTACTGCCGTGCCCTTTGTGCTGTCTTCTTTAATCCGGCGTTTGTTATTGCTGTTGCGCCGTGATTTCCCATTTCCATCTCTAACTTCAGATGTACTGGGATCGCTGGTGCTGCATCTGGCTAGCCAGTTGTCCTCGCCCGCGCAAAAGCGGGTCATGAGGTTTGTTAATGCGGCCATCGTTCTCGGCTTATTTTGGCCGAGGTGTCTGGTGAGCCATTCGTCACGGACCCTATGCTTGAAAGCTACCAAGGCTTCGGCGTCCGGACAGTCGATAATCTGGTTCTTTTTAGTAAGAAACCTGTTCCAAAGCTTTCGGGCTGACTCTTCGTGCTGTTGAGTTATATGACTCAAATCGTCTGCATCCGGAGGTCGGACATAAGTCCCTTGAAAATTTGCCCGAAAGGCGTCTTCGAGCTCTTCCTAACTTCCAATGGAGCTTTCTGGGAGGCCTTTGAGCCAGTGACGAGCTGGCCCTTTGAGCTTGAGGGGTAAGTATTTGATGGCGTGGAGATCATCTCCTCGAGCCATGTGGATGTGAAGGATGTAGTCCTCAATCCAGACCCCAGGGTCTGTTGTTCCGTCATATGCCTCTATGTTTACGGGCTTGAATCCCTCTGGAAATTCATGGTCCAGCACCTCATCGGTGAAACATAGGGGGTGTGCGGCGGCCCTATAGCTGGGTGTACCGCGTTGTTCGGATGTTTGTTGTGTTGCATTGTATGCTGGGGCGCGCTTGCGTGGTCCATAGATGGATCTTGTTGCGCCGTCCTTTGGGTGCGAGCCCTCGCAGGGGTCGCGTATTGCATTGTGAGCGGCGTTGTATGCCGCTCTGTGTTGGTAGAGGGGTCGTCTATCCGACCAGGTGGTTGCTTTGATATTTGGTTGTGGGGGTTCTGGGGCCTCCTCATCAAATTCAGGTAGCAGCTTTCGCTTGGGGTAGCTCTTGGAGGGGCGATTGTCGCCGTACCTTGCTGCAGTGCTGAGTATTTTACTCCATCTGAATTGGAGTGTGTCTTGCCCGGCCTTGAGCCTTTGCTTCTGCTTTTTCAGGCTCATCGCGGTGGCAACAAGCCTTTTATGGGCAGTCTGCTGCTCCGGGTGTCTGTCCGGCGTTATGTCGTCCGGACCCTTATCCTTGATAGGATTTGTTTGTTCGGTTTGATTATCCGGATTGCCGTTGTCCGGCAGCGGTTCGCCCTGCTCCAGCGCTGGGTCTGTGTAATCACTATTTCTGTCGAGGCGGGATTTGGGGCGGCGCTTCCGTCGCCGCTTTGACTGCTTTTCGAGGGAACAAGCCTTCGGTGCGTCCTCCCGCTCCTCGTCGTCATCTTTTGGTGCGTCCACCATGTATACGTCATATGACGAGGTGGTGTTCCAGGTCCCAATAGGCGCTGGTTCTTCATTGTCTCCTTCACCGGCGTCCATACTGTCGATGTCTTCGGAGTCGAAGTCGAGTATGTCGGTTAAATCATCGACAGTGGCTACAAAGTGGGTGGTGGGTGGGCTTTGAATTTCTTCATCGTCCGCATCCCAATCTCGCTGACCGTAATCCGGCCAGGGCTCTCCTGATAAAGAGAGAGACTTTAGTGATTTTATAATATCGCCGAAGGGCGAGTGCTGAAAGATGTCCACGGCAGTAAACTCCATGATCGGCGCCCAATCGGATTCGATTGGCAGAGGCGCGAATGGTTCGGAGTCCGGAGAGGAGTCCGACTCCTTGGAATCATGAGTCTCGCGGAGTGCGGGGCTAGTGTTCGGCTCGATCACCGTTGGGATCGCACCCCCGAGGCGGCGTCCAACCGCCCATCCTCGATCGGCGCAGTTGGCTCCGAGTTAAGGATCGGAGCCGATGCGGGTGCGGCCTCCAGGGCACTGTTCGGCGGCAGAGCTAGATCATGCTCATCGGGACAGTGCGGCGCGCTCGGCAGTGGCTCGAATCCGTCGAAGATCAAGTCCCCGCGGATGTCGGCCGTGTAGTTTAAACTTCCGAATCTGACCTGACGGCCAGGGGCGTAGCTTTCGATCTGCTCCAGATGGCCAAGTGAATTGGCCCGCAATGCGAATCCGCCGAAGACGAAGATCTGTCCGGGGAGGAAGGTCTCACCCTGGACTGCATCGCTATTGATGATCGTTGGAGCCATCGAGCCTGATGGCGATGACACAGAGGAACTCTCAATGAAAGCACCAATGTCGGTGTCAAAACCGGCGGATCTCGGGTAGCGGGTCCCGAACTGTGCGTCTAGGCCGGATGGTAACAGGAGGCAGGGGACACAAAGTTTTACCCAGGTTCGGGCCCTCTCGATGGAGGTAAAACCCTACGTCCTGCTTGATTAATATTGATGATATGGGTAGTACAAGAGTAGATCTACCACGAGATCAAAGAGGCTAAACCCTAGAAGCTAGCCTGTGGTATGATTGTTGATGTGTATGTTGTCCTACGGACTAAAACCCTCCGGTTTATATAGACATCAGATAGGGTTAGGGTTACATAGAGTCGGTTACAATGGTAGGAGATCTGAATATCCGTATCGCCAAGCTTGCCTTCCACGCCAACGGAAGTCCCTTCCGGATACGGGACGAAGTCTTCAATCTTGTATCTTCATAGTCCAGGAGTCCGGCTGAAGGTATAGTCCAGCCATCCGGACACCCCCTAATCCAGGACTTCCTCAGCCGTGCCTTCCAAAAACAGAAAAAATGCGTTTTTTGTTTTTTTTCTTCTGCGAGAGGCACGGTTGTGCTTTCGCGAGAGTCACGGCCGTGCCTTTCGAAAACGAAAAAAATGTGCTTTCTGTCTTTTCCTTTTGCGAGAGGCACGGTTTTGCTTCTGCGAGAGGCATAATTGTGCTTTCGCGAGAGTCAAGACCGTGCCTTTCGGAAAAGAAAAAAAATGTGTTTTCTGTTTTTTTTCTTCCGCGAGAGGCATGGTTGTGACTTTGCAAGAGTAACGGCCGTGCCTCTCGGAAACGAAAAAAACACATTTCTTGTTTTTTTCCTTCTGCGAGAGGCACAGTTGTGCTTTAGCGAGAGTCATGGCCGTGCCTCTCGAAAACGAAAAAAACGCGTTTTCTGTTTTTTCCTTCCGCGAGAGGCATGGGTGTGCTTTTGCGAGAGGCACGGACGTGCCTCTTTCGGAAAGAGAAAAAAATCCATGCTCCCGGGTCAGTTTTTTCATCTGGTTTTTTTCGTGAAAAAAGTTCGTCAAAACCTATCAACATGCGATCTAGTTTTGAAGATCTCGACGCGAGGAATCCAACGGTGAAAACGGGTTCAAGATTTGGATGCATGGCTTAAGAGATAAAACGTTTTGAATAAATGGATTAATGAAAAAGGGAAAACTCCCTTATTGTGACAAGTGGCGCACATGCAGCGTGCCACTTGTCACAACCTGGGGAGGTGAGAGTGATCTTTGTAACGAGTACTCATCAACTAGTGATTTCAATATATGTGACGTGCATGGGCTTGGTGTCGTGGCACACGGGATGGCAGGACACAACCCGTTTCTAACCAGGCTGACGTGGGCCATGCCATGCCAGGCAAGTTTTTTTGTGAGGTCCGTGCCAGGCAAGTTTAGCGGTGGGG
>NC_041382.1:771932758-772013540 GCF_002162155.2 Triticum dicoccoides
GGGCATGGTCTGGACAGCGGTGGCGGGTTGGGTGACGCGCATGCCTGCTTTGGCACATGTAATATCTATACCAAGGAATATAGCAACGTCTTGGACTTGTGGCGTGTGTGGTATGCCAGATTCTTGGTGTCACAATCTGTTGAAATGCACGATGGCGCGCTGTGTTTGGTCCCTAGTTGACCAGGATTTAGTAGATGAGCTGATGGACAACTCTGAGCTAAATGCTAAGAATTGGCTCTTTGCAATGATTGAAAGATTCCCGCATGATAAGTTCATTAGAGTGAGAGTAACGATATGGGCAATATGGACGACACAGAGGAAGTTAATTCATGAAGGCATTAATCAAAGCCCGATGTCCACCCACTTGTTCATCTCTCAGCTTATTTCAGAGTTGGGTGATACTTAGCGCACATGTGGAGGTCAGAGAAGAACATCACTATCCCAACAGCCAACCCAACAGGAGAAGAAATGGATCACACCGCCGGCGGTAATGTTCAAAATAAATGTTGACGCAGCGACATCACATGGCTCAGGATCAAGGATATGTTTCTCGTTTATGGAGGTGACAAAGAGCTCGTCGTAAATGGTTACGTCGATGCTGGATTTGACATTGATCCGGATGACTCTAAGTCACAAACCGGATACGTATTTGTTTTGAATGGTGGGGCTGTCAGTTGGTGCAGTTCCAAGCAGAGCGTCGTGGCGGAATCTACGTGTGAAGCGGAGTACATAGCTGCTTCGGAAGCAGTAAATGAAGGAGTCTGGATGAAGGAGTTCATATCAGATCTAGGTGTAATATCTAGTGCATTGGGTCCAATGAAAATCTTTTGTGACAATACTAGAGCAATTGCCTTAGCGAAGGATTCCAGATTTCACAAAAGAACCAAACACATCAAGAGACGCTTCAACTCCATCCATGATCAAGTCAAGGAGGGAGACATAGAGATTTGGAAAATACATACGGATTTGAATGTAGCAGACCCGTGGACTAAGCCTCTTCCAGGAGCAAAACATGATCAACACCAAGACTCCATGAATGTTAGAATCATTACAATATAATCTAGATTATTGGCTCTAGTGCAAGTGGGAGACTGAAGAGAATATGCCCTAGAGGCAATAATAAACTTGTTATTTTATATTTTCTTATTCATGATAAATGTTTATTATTCATGCTAGAATTATATTGATCGGAAACCTAAACATGTGTGAATACATAGACAAACAATGTGTCCCTAGTGAGCCTATACTTGACTAGCTCGTTGATCAAAGATGGTTAAGATTTCCTGGCCATGGACATGAGTTGTCATTTGATAACGAGATCACACAATTAGGAGAATGATGTGACAGACAAGACCCATCTGTTAGCTTAGCATATTAACCGTTCAGTTTTATTGCTATTGCTTTCTTCATGTCAAATACATATTCCTTCGACTATGAGATTATGCAACTTCCGAATACCAGAGGAATGCCTTTTGTGCTATCAAACGTCACAACATAACTGGGTGACTATAAAGATGCTCTACAGGTATCTCCGAAGGTGCTTGTTGAGTTGGCATAGATCGAGATTAGGATTTTTCACTCCGAGTATTGGTGCGGTGCCCCCTCCACCATAATCCACCTCGGTCATATCGTAGCGGTGCTTAGGCGAAGCCCTGTTCCGGTAGCATCATCATCACCGTCATCACGCCGTCGTGCTGATGAATCTCTTCCTCGACACTCTGCTGGATCATGAGTTCGTGGGACGTCACCGAGCCGAACGTGTGCAGATCGCGGAGGTGCCATACTTTCTGTACTAGGATCGGTCGATCGTGAAGATGTACGACTACATCAATCCGTTGTCATAACACTTCCGCTTACGGTCTATGAGGGTACATAGACAATACTCTCCCCTCTCGTTGCTATGCATCACCATGATCTTGCGTGTGCGTAGGAATTTTTTTGAAATTACTATGTTCCCCAACAGGACTCATGTGCTACTGCGCACGTGACAACTTATCCCGGTAACCTAACCTCCTCCACTCCCATTCACACACCCACTCGTATCACCGTTGGCAACGGTGTTGGGTATCTTTGCAGAAATTAACATTTTTCTACGCATCACCAATTTCAATCTATGGAGAGACTAGCAATGAGAGAGGGGAGTGCATCTTCATACCCTTGAAGATCGCTATACGGAAGCGTTGCAAGAACACGGTTGGTGGAGTCGTATACGCAGTGATTCAGATCGCGGTCGATTCTGATCTAAGCGCCGAGCAACGGCGCCTCCACGTTCAACATACGTACAGCCTGGTGACGTCTCCCATGCCTTGATCCAACAAGGAGAGAGGGAGAGGTTGGGGAAGACAACTCTAGTAGCAGCACGACGGCGTGGTGGTGGTGGAGCAGCGTGATACTCCAGCAGGGCTTCGCCAAGCACCGCGGAAGGAGGAGGAGGTGTTGGAGAGGGGGAGGGCTGCGCCAGGGCTGTGGTGCGGCTGCCCTCCCACCCCCTCACTATTTATAGGGGAAGGGGAGAGGGGCCGGCCCCTCTAGATGGGATCTAGAGGGGGGCGCCGGCCAGGGGAAGGGAACTTGACCCCCAAGCCAAGGGGGGGTCGCCCCCTTTAGGTTTCCCCCAACCTTAGGCGCATGGGCCCTAGGGGAAGAGAGGCGCCCAGCCCACTTAGGGGCTGGTTCCCTTCCACATAAAGCCCATAGAGCCCTCTGGGGCAGGTGGACCCTCCCGGTGGACCCCCGGAACCCCTTCGGTGGTCCAGGTACAATATCGGCAACCCCCCGAACACTTCCGGTGACCGTATGATGACTTCCCATATATAAATCTTCACCTCCGGACCATTCCGAAACTCCTCGTGACGTCCGGGATCTCATCCGGGACTCCGAACAGCATTCGGGGACCACGTATATACTTTCCCTATAACCCTAGCGTCATCGAACCTTAAGTGTGTAGACCCTACGGGTTCGGGAACCATGTAGACATGATCGAGACATCTTCTCTGAACAATAACCAATAGAGGGATCTGGATACCCATGTTGGCTCCCACATGTTCCATGATAATCTCATCGGATGAACCACGGTGTCTGGGATTCAATCAATCCCGTATACAATTCCCTTTGTCCATCGGTATGTTACTTGCCCGAGATTCGATCGTCGGTATCCCAATACCTTGTTCAATCTTGTTACCGGCAAATCTCTTTACTTGTTCCATAACACATCATCTCGTGGCTAACTCCTTAGTCATATTGATCTCATTACGATGATGTCTTACCGAGTGGGCCCAGAGATACCTCTCCGTCTCACGGAGTGACAAATCCCAGTCTCGATTCGTGCCAACCCAACAGATACTTTCGGGGATACCCGTAGTGCACCTTTATAGCCACCCAGTTACATTGTGACGTTTGGCACACCCAAAGCATTACTACGGTATCCGGGAGTTGCACAATCTCATGGTCTAAGGAAATGATACTTGACATTAGAAAAGCTCTAGCAAACGAACTACACGATCTTGTGCTATGCTTAAGATTGGGTCTTGTCCATCACATCATTCTCCTAATGATGTGATCCCGTTATCAACGACATCCAATGTCCATGGTCAGGAAACCATAACCATCTATTGATCAACGAGCTGGTCAACTAAAGGCTCACTAGGGACATATTATGGTCTATGTATTCACACATGTATTACGGTCTCTCGTTAATACAATTATAGCATGAACAATAGACAACTATCATGAACAAGGAAATATAATAATAACCATTTTATTATTGCCTCTAGGGCATATTTCCAACAGTCTCCCACTTGCACTGGAGTCAATAATCTAGTTACATTGTGATGAATCGAACACCCATAGAGTTGTGGTGTTGATCATGTTTTGCTCGTGGAAGAGGTTTATTCAACGGATCTGCGACATTCAGATCTGTTGGGGATATTACTACTGGGCATAAACCAGCCTACCTAGGCCGGATTAACTCCATCAGTAGTTAAAAGGTGTTAAAGCCCAAAGAGGCAGATAAAGGCCCATGGCTCGTAGTCGGTTTACAACCTGTGGCCGTACATCAGCTTTGTGCATATACTTGTAATATAAGTTAGGAACAAGGAGAGACCAACCCGGATACGAGTATGAACCGGTGTTGGGACTCTCTGAACCGGCAGGCGTCACCCACGTATATAAGGGGACGACCCGGCGGCGGTTCAAGGACAACAGACAACAACTCGAGACATAGGCGAAGCTTATTTGCTCCCTAGTCATCGAAACACCCATCAATTCCATCACAACTAGAGGTAGGCTTTTACCTTCCTTGAAGGGGCCGAACTAGTATAAACTCTCTTGCGTCCTTGTGTCCGCTTTAACCCCTTCAAGCTAACCCGTAGCGATGGCTCCATGACTAAGTCCTTTCTCTAGGACAACTGCCGTGACAAAACCACGACAGTTGGCGCCCACCATGGGGCTATCACACGATGGTTTCCGGTTCTTGGAGGGCCGCTTTGAAGGACTCGAGGGCTACGCCGTAGGCCGGATGACTAAGAGTTGTCGCGGCAAACTCTACATCGACGACGCAGGCTGGGGCCCCGAGGCCGGCTCAATTGAGTACGGGTACCGGGTCCCCTTTGGTAGCATTCACGTTTTCATTGGCAAGATCGCTGAACAGGGCCCTGAGCCGGACATCTGCACCGACCTTGTCGAGACGGCTCAGCGTACGCGATCCGCCCAGATCAAACCGGCCATGAAGCGTGCCTTCGTGGGAATGATCCATGGAGGGAGTTATGAGGATGGATCGGAGCTTTGCGAGGCGACTGCCGTTCGTTCGGTGACGAATCCTCGACCGGAGAAACCGAATCTCTTTATCAGCTACAAGATGGCCGGATTGAGAGCTGTTCTGATGGTGACAGTATTCCGGACCCCTCTGATCTGCCTAACCGGGTTGGAATATTCATGACCGGAACACAAGCAGCGCTTCACTCTTCGACAGCCGCAGCAACGATCTCCGGTTCAGCAGCGGCAATGGTTGCCGGGGCGGGAGGCCCTATGCGCCCACCGGCTCAGGTTCTATCAGAACTATTTGATGCGTTGGCTATGCTTATGGAAGAAGTTAATCCACCAGATCAGGACGCTCACAACACGGAGATTGCAAAGGTAAAGGAACAAATCACCCAGGCCAAAACGGATCTGGCGGCTGAGGACGCCAGGATGGCCGCAGAGCGGGCCGCTTTTAGACGCACAGGCCTACAAGCTTATGTTGGATCAGAGCGCGTCGCATGAAGTCATGAGGAGGAAGCACCGGTCCCGCTTACCTCCGGTTTTCGAGGCCAGAGACCTTTTCAACACTCCAGGACCAAGAGCCAGTAATCCGCTGGAGGGGAACCGGGCAGAAGCCCCTGGGACCGGTACACCGGTGCAGCCCCGTCAGATGGACCCGCCTCGTCAAAACACCGTTATACCTCAGGATGCTTTAACACCTCTGGGTCACTAATCCAACCCAATGGACAATCTTGTTGCCGCTGCTGCACGACTGGAGGCCATTCCAGTTGAAGGTGACTCGCCGCAAGCAGTAGAGACGCAACGGGTCAAGGAACTTCTGAGGACAGCTTTAGCCCAACAGGAGGCGTACTCGTACAGCCGCGACCGAATCCACTCGACCCCCCATCCAAGCCGGAGCTATAGCAGACATATGGATGAACCAGCAGTGTCGAGTAATGAACGACGTGGAGCACCCCGTGGTAACAACCCGACAGGTAGTGCTGATGACGCTCAGGAAGTGGTGAACCGGGCCCGAGCGCGTAGGGAGGCCGAGTTAGCCGCACAGCATCAGGCTCGGCAGCCCACGCCGGTTCGTCCAACCATTTCGATCGAGCCTGGTGTTACTTCTAGTTCTTTGGGGGTGCCTTGCCTCGTCCCCGCTTTACGCAACGTGTGTTTGCCCAAGGATTTCAAAGGCCCATGCAAGGTACCAAATTATACAGCGGATCAACCACCAGAGAAATGGGTAGAGAGCTATGAGATGGCCATGGAGATGCTCGCTGTGGATGACACGGCATGTGTGAAATACTTCACCATGATGCTTGAAGGAACGGCCCGTACTTGGTTATAAAGTTTGCCCGCTAATTCTATCAGTTCATGGGCCCAATTACGAGCCCGATTTATCAACAATTTCAAGGATACCTGCAAACAGCCTATGTCGATAGTGGACTTAGCTGCATGCGTCCAGGAGGAAGGAGAGTCAACGACTCATTGGGTGTGCTGGGTTTCACAAGTGTTGCACTCCTCAGACCGCATCAATGCTGACACCGCAGTATTAACCCTAGAAGGCAACTGCCGGTTTGGGCCCCTGAAGTTGAAATTGGGACGGATGAAGCGTCATTGCACCGACATGGGAACCCTCATGGCCGCTTTGGTAAAATATGCTGATTCTGATAGTACCAAGGATCCCGAGTCTGATGATGACAAGACAGGGAAGGGGAAGAAGAACAGCAGCTCCAAAGGCCAGCAGCATCACTGGGTAGGCAATGGCGGAGGAGGCAAGCTAAAGCGGATGGCAACATGGATTTTGTGGCTAATACCAACATACAGGACAATGGCCAGCGGCGCAAGGGCAGGCCGAAAAATCGTAGTGGAGCGCCCAACCCCAACCCAAACAGCCTGAACTATTTGCTAAACTAGCCCTGTCCAAAACATGGGACGAAGGAGGAGCCAGCAAACCACCTTTGGAAGGATTGTTTTATTATGCAGGAGTACAAGAATTCTAATAATTTCCGGTATGATCACGGATCTGGCGGCGACTCAGCATCCGGGCCGGGTTACGCTGGAGGAAGTTCCGGTTCAGGATTTAATGGTAATCCGGGCGGTCATAATGGTCAAAATAGTCAGAACAACGAGGGTGGTTACAACCAACAACAGCAACAGTCAGGTTACCAAAGCAACCCAAAGCAGTTGAGTAGTGGGCAGTACCATGTCTTTACCACTAGCTTGGACAAGCGAGACCGGAAGGTTCAGAGGCAGGCAGTCAACTCTATTGAACCGGCCACACCCCGTTATCTACGTTGGTCTGAACATCCAATCATATGGAGCAGAGAGGATCACCCACTCCAGGTCGATAATCCGGGACAGTTGGCTCTGGTGGTGGCGCCTCAGGTGGGAGGTTACAAGTTCACCAAGGTGCTCATGGATGGAGGAAGCAGCATTAACATCCTATACTATGAGACCTTCCGTCGTATGGGACTAACAAATAAGAATCTCAAACCGTCCAATATAGTATTCCACGGTGTAGTGCCTGGCAGATCAGCATATCCCGTTGGTAAGATAGCTCTTGAAGTGGCCTTTGGGGATGATCATGATTCCAGGTTGGAGACATTAACGTTTGAAGTGGTGAAAATCCAAAGTCCATATCATGCCCTGTTTGGGCGTCCGGCATACACCAAGTTTATGGCTCGACCCTGTTATGTGTATTTGCAGCTCAAGATGCCGGGTCACAAGGGGACAATAACGGTTCACGGAAGTCGCAAAATCGCTTTGGAATGCGAGGAAGGAGATGCGGCTTATGCAGAGTCGGTTAGTGCCACCGAGGAGTTGAAATACTATAAAGACAATGTTGATCCGGCGGACATGACTCCGTTGAAGAAGCCAACTACGGAGCACGATCCGACCCTGAAGTTCAAATCGGCAGCAGAAACTAAGCTGGTTGACTCCGTACCTGGTGATTCGTCCAAGCAGTTCAACATCAGTGCCAACTTGGATCCAAAATAGGAAAGCGCGCTCATCGGGTTCATCCGTGAGAATCGGGACATTTTTGCATGGAAACCCTCTGACATGCCAGGTGTACTGAGGCAACTCGCTGAGCACACACTTAATGTGGATCCTAAATATAAACCGGTGAAACAGTTCCTCTGCCGGTTTAACGAAGAAAGACGCAAGGCAATTGGAGAAGAGGTAGCCAGGCTCTTAGCAGCTGGCTTTATTATTGAAGTTTTTCACCCTGAGTGGCTTGCCAATCCGGTGCTGGTCCTTAAGAAAAACGGCACCTGGCGCATGTGTGTAGATTACACAGATCTTAATAAGGCTTCTCCAGCAGATCCTTTTGCCCTCCCCCGTATTGATCAAATCATTGATGCTACGACGGGTTGTGAGCGTTTAAGTTTTTTGGACGCATATTCTGGCTATCATCAGATCAGGATGGCAGTTAAGGACCAGGAGAAGACGGCATTCATAACTCCCTTTGGAGCCTTCTGCTATGTGTCTATGCCTTTTGGGCTCAAAAGTGCCCAGGCAACTTATCAACGGTGTGTACAAAATTGTCTTCACAAGCAGATTGGCCGTAATGTACATGCTTACGTGGATGATATCGTAGTTAAATCCAGGGAGAAGGAGACTCTGCTTGACGATTTGAAGGAAACCTTTGATAATCTAAGGACGTACAAGATGATGCTCAATCCAGACAAGTGTGTCTTTGGTGTACCAGCTAGCAAGTTATTGGGTTTTCTGGTGTCCAACAGGGGAATTGAGGCAATCCGGAGAAGATCACAACCATCACCTCCCTGGCTAAACCGAAGTGTATCAATGATGTTCAACGCCTGGCAGGACGGAGTGCCGCATTAAGCTGGTTTATCAGCCGCCTTGGGGAGAAGGCGATCCCTTTATATCAGATGTTAAAGAAGACGGATCAGTTCATCTGGAGTTCTACTGCGGATGAAGCATTTGAGGACTTAAAGCGGCAATTGGCCAATCCGCCTGTGCTCGCCGCTCCCATTGACAAGGAGCTGTTACTGCTATATGTCGCTGCTAATGCTCGTGCGGTCAGCGTGGCTATTGTGGTGGAGCGAAAGGAGACAGGTAAGGAGCATCCGGTTCAACGTGCGGTCTATTATATCAGCGAGGTGCTCATTGAGTCCAAGCAAAGGTATCCGCATTGGCAGAAGCTGGTGTACGGAGTTTTTATGGCAAGCCGAAAGCTTAAGAAATACTTCCAAGGGCACCCAATCACAGTGGTCAGTTCTGCTCCTTTGGGGATATCATCCAGAACCGGGAAGCAACTGGCCGGATTGCAAAGTGGGCTATAGAGCTGGGACCGTACGGTTTGAAGTATGTGCCCCGAATAGCGGTTAAGTCTCAAGCACTTGTTGATTTCATCAATGATTGGACGGAAATGCAAGCACCTGAAGAAAAGCCGGATCATACGTATTGGACCATCCATTTTGACGGATCCAGACAGTTGGAAGGCTCGGGGGCTAGAGTCGTATTAACTTCCTCACGAGGTGATAAGTTTTGTTATGTTCTCCGTTTAATGTTCCCTTGTACTAACAATGCAGCTGACTATGAAGCCTTGCTCCATGGTCTCCGGATGGCTAAAGAGATGAATCTTAGTCGAGTTAAGTGCTTCGGTGACTCGGACCTTGTGGCTCAGCAAGTGTCTGGCACTTGGGATTCCAAGGACCCACTCTTGGCAGCATATCGTCGGGAGGTGGATATTGTTGCAGGTTATTTCCGAGGCTATCAGGTGGACCACGTGGACTGGCGGAACAATGAAGCGGCGGACGCTTTAAGCCGGCTGGGCTCTCAGCGCAAACTGGTCCCGCCCAATGTTTTTCTGGATGTGCTGCACAATCCGTCGGTGAAGATCCCTGGTGAAGAGGATTTGGCTATTCCTGATCCCGAGGCTCAATTGGTGGCAGTTCTTCATGTTATTCCGGATTGGACGCTTCCTTACCTGGCATACAAGAACCGGGGCGAGTTGCCAGAAGATGAGATTCTGGCCCGGCAGATAATCCGGCGATCCAAGTCCATGGCTATCATCAACGGTGAGTTGCATCATTGTAGTGTGTCAGGAGCTTTTCAACGTTGCGTGTCTCCTGAAGAAGGCTGTGAAATTTTGCGTGAGATCCACGAAGGAGATTGTGGTCTCCACGCCGGTTCAAAGTCTCAATTGGCTAAAGCGTTTCGCCATGGTTTCTATTGGTTAACTGCTCATGCTGATGCGAAGGATCTGGTCAGACGATGTGATGGTTGCCAAAGGTTTTCAAGACGTGCTCATGTACCGGCTCAAGAATTGAGGATGATTCCAATTACTTGGCCGTTTGCGACTTGGGGGATGGATATGGTTGGGCCTTTCAAAAGGTCCAAAGATAAGAAGACCCACCTCCTGGTGGCGGTGGACAAGTTTACAAAGTGGGTGGAGGCAGAACCTGTTAGCAAGTGTGATGCGGCCACGGCGGTTCAGTTCATCAAAAAGGTGGTTTTCCGGTTTGACTTTCCGCACAGTATTATCACAGATAATGGTACCAATTTATCCAAAGGTGCCATGAAGGAGTTCTGCGAACGGGAGCACATCCGGCTCGACGTTTCATCAGTGGCACGTCCACAGTCCAATGGTCAAGCAGAAAGAGCTAATCAAGAAATCTTGAGAGGCATCAAGCCCCGGCTCATGGTTCCTTTGCAGAGAACGCCGGGTTGTTGGGTAGAAGAATTACCATCTGTGTTATGGAGCATCAATACAACACCCAACAGATCAACAGGATACACACCATTCTTCATGGTTTATGGAGCGGAGGTGGTTCTCCCCAGCGATATCCGTCATGACTCACCTCGTGTCACGGCTTATGTTGAAGCGGACAATGAGACAGCACGGCAAGATGCTTTGGACCGGTTGGATGAAGAGCGTGACATCGCAGCCTCCCGGTCGGTGATTTACCAGCAGGATCTTCGTCGTTATCACAGTCGCCGAGTCAGAACCAGAGCCTTCCAGGAAGGAGATTTGGTGCTTCGACTCATCCAAGATCAGACTGATATGCATAAGCTATCCCCACCTTGGGAGGGGCCTTTCGTGGTCAGCAAGAATCTGCACAACGGGTCGTACTATCTGATCGATATTCGAGAGCATAAGGACTCACGTACATCAGAGGAAGAGACTAACAGGCCATGGAATATAGCTCATCTTCGGCCTTACTATACCTGAGCCATTGGCCATACTTATCTACATATTATGACAATGTATATATTATGATAATAAACCGGACCTCAGCTAAAGCGGGGTATCTGTTCTTTTACATCATGTGAGGTTACACGGAGTTGCTCTAAAGTGGCCTCCGGTTTGCCCCTTGAGTTCGCTTTGCTAAAAGCATCGTGTTATATCACTTGGAGGATTGGTCGTGTCCGAACCAATACCATGCCTCTTGATAGGCGAAAGCCACCAGATCACTTGGGGACTTGGTCATGTCTGAACCAGTCACGCCTCTTGATCGGCCTAAGGCCACAGAATCACTTGGGGGCTTGGTCGAACCCGAACCATGACCACGCCATTTGGTCGGCATAAATGCCACAAGAATCACTTGGGGACCTGGCTAACTAGAACCATAGTTACACCTAATGGGAGCTTGGTCGTGTTTGACCATGGTTACGCCATTTGATCACCTTAAATAAATCTTTTTTGGCAAACGTTTTTGTCGTTGCTTTTTACTTTTCTTTGAAGGTTTTTTTTTGCTTTTTATTGTGTTCTTTAAACCGACAAAGTTTTTTTTACCAATCAATTGACGGAACACAGTTCACATCAATCCAGAGACTATTTGTCCGGTTTGATCCTTGTTGTTAACATCCTCTTATGGAGTAACACGGTGTTTATCATAACCCGACATGGTTTACATAGTAAACCAGCGTCATATATATATAGGAGCTGTTATCTCCTCCAACAGTATGGGTTTGCAAAACTCCGCTTCAAGATTGGCCAAGCCAACTTCACGTTCAATGACGGCAGGTATTATGTATCTCAAAATTTGGTCATACTTAAAATTTTGTTTTGATTTCATATATGCAGGCATCATATTCCGCCTGACGGTACAACCGCGGTGGCACTTGACGAATTTTTCATTTCAGAAAGTGTTTTGGAAAGTTCATTGCCACAGGAAGAACAAATTATGCACGAAGGCATGTCAACATCAAAGGTATCAGCTAGCCTATTACAAGGCAACATGGTGCCCATAATAACATAATTGTTTTTCGCGAAGAAGAGGCAGTTTTAAACCGGCGTCCGGTTCAAGCTTGGTCACCAGCCTGGCCTGATGATTGTGGGTCGTCCTGCGCCGCTTCAGCCTCCGTATCCCTACCCAGTGGCTGGAAATCCACAGTTGTCCAGTCGATTCCCATTAATGCTTGAAAAATAGCTTCATCGTGGATCAGCAAGGACAGGTTAATATCGGGAGCATAAGTATTCTTACGGATTGGAGGAATCAGATTTTCCGATTCATGGATTGGCGCAGCTATTCGCTTGTTCTAACTGTCATATTGCGCTTGATAACGAGACAAGTCTGCTTCCTCAACCAACTGACAAGCTAGTGGACGCACCTCCCGGTTTATCGCTCGTAGATCCGCTTCACCGAATTCTGATCCGTCTTCCTTCAAGCTGGGATAGCCCCGAGCCGCTTCAACAGGATCAAAATCCGGCACCCAGGCTTTTGCCCGGATTAAAAGCATTGATTGCGCCGGTTCGAGCAGCAGATTTCTTTAGCTCTTCAATCCGGGCAGGAAGCACTGACAGTTTCATCAGAGTATCTTGAATCAAATTAGGCGCCGGTTTGTTATGAGAGGCGGTACAGATGATCCGCTGGGCACCAGTATACAATTGTTCAACCAATGTATAGGCGGCTTTTAGCTTCTTCCGCACATCTGACCCCAAGTGACCAGTGCGTGTCCCTGAAATACCATAAAGGGTTAATAAACCGGCGACCGTGTAAAGAAGGCAGAACCAATTCAGAAGGCAAGATGGCTTACCAAAGATAGCAGTGGTCATGGCATGAACGTGCCGCTTTATGCTGGTTAGTTCATCTATCACTAGTTTTAATGCAGCCTCGGCATCCTCTGCTCGTTTGGTCAAAGCGTACTTTTCAGTGGCCCAATCCGCCCGTTTCTTCTTGAAGTTCTCCTTAAGTTGTTCCATGGCGCTCAAGGCACTAGCCAATTCCTCTTTTGCTTTGGAGGTTTCAGCTTGTTGGGTTTTCAAGTTTTCTTGAAGATCGATGACTTGGTTTTCTTTCGCCTTCAGCTCCGCCTGCAGGCAGACAGATATATGTTTCAACAAATCGGTAGAAGGATTCAAGTGCCAACCACATAACAAGTTATGTGCTTAACACTTGGGGGCTAATGCATATTCGATCTTCATCTTTCAATTGTTTACAAAGTCCCAAGCTCAATACAAGTATTCAACTTGGCACTTGGGGGCTAATGGCTATTTGATCATATGTATTCTGATGTGGCAGTTTCATTTACTTAAAGAACCAGTTTAACTACGCTAAGTTGAACCGGCCCTTGGGGACTGCATCAGCAAATTTCAAAGCATCAAGATTCATATTATTAAGTCCCGATTTGAAAGAATATTTCAAATCGGCCCTTAGGGGCTAGGAGAGTCAACAAGAATGAAAGCATACAAGCAAGAAGGAGCATATGGAAGTTACCTCATATTTATCCTTCATCATATTAACCAGACCGACTTCATAGTCACGGCTGGTATACAGCCGGTTCAGATAGCCGAAATGGATATCTCGAGCGTTCAGAGCAGCGTAGGCCGTCAGATCAGCATTCCACTTGCCTTTGCCAAAAGCAGCTAATTCCTCCTTGGCAGAATGTTTGGATAAAGCGACAGGGTTTCTTGGCTCAGTATGGCCAGTGCCAGTAATGACAACTTCATCATCATTCGTACCACCGGTTTGCACTGGAGCTGTTGGCTTGTCAGTAGGTTTCGCGAGACCGGTGGAGCTTTCAACCCGGAGGGAACCTGTGGGCTGATGGATAGGACCTGAGGTATCAGTAGGTCTTTCCTCAGCAGTAAGATCATCATCTGGCTGCGGTGGATCATTGGGAATATCCTCAGGAATAGCCGCTTCAAGATTGGGTGTTGTGCCTGGTTCAAGAATGACATCTTCTTCGGCCGCTTTATCCAGGCGGGCCTTCTTGCTCGGCCTAGGTTTGGCCCTGAGAAAAATAACAAAATTAAATATAGCATATGTTTTAAGGCAATATACTGTAAACATCACAATAAATATAGCTTACCCAAGCACCGTTTTGAGCGGTGGGAGCTGAGTAGCCGATGACTCGCCAGAAGATGAGTGGGAAATAGCCTGATAATCGGAGTCAGACGGATTAAGAGGTTGACAAAAGCAGCCCGCTTTAGGACAAGTACTGACAAGCGAATTAGAGACCTCGGAATGACGTTTCCGAACCAAACTGTTCGGTAAACCAGCAGAGGTAACTACCTGGCCGCTGTGCCGGGTGGTGCGGCGAGCTTCGTGTTGTTGAGTCTTCATAAGAAGTTTAGGATCCAAATAAGCAAGAGGATGAGAAAATTTAACTTTCCGGTTTACCTGATGGATTTTTTGTGAAGGCAAAGTTTCTGAATCGGAAGAGAGAATA
This sequence comes from Triticum dicoccoides, assembly GCF_002162155.2. Taxonomy (NCBI): domain Eukaryota; kingdom Viridiplantae; phylum Streptophyta; class Magnoliopsida; order Poales; family Poaceae; genus Triticum; species Triticum dicoccoides. The sequence goes on from NC_041382.1 coordinate 771,947,144, forward strand.
ATTACCTCTGCAACATCCGCATGGCTGGCTTCGGCATCATCCTGACAAATATCATCATCAATAAGATGCATGAAAAATAAACCAAGTGAGTCAAGCTCTACCTCAAAGTCTGGATTATCCACCTCGTCATCAGTGGCCGGATTAGAAGATGCAGTGGTTCTTTTCCGGTGGGCAGTCTTCTTCATAGCTTTAGTTTTTTGCCGGGTTGCTCTTTCCGGTTTATTGGCTTTCTCTGGTTTCTCCTGCGGCAGCTTTTTGCTCCAAAACGGATCATCACCCTGATTATGCAGACACTGATATTAGAAACAATGGCCAGACATATCGATAACAGATTCAGCAAAGAGAAAAATCAAAGTCTTACAGCTGGCGGTTTGTTGGTGGCGCAGAAGGGAAGCAGGCCGGTTCTAGCGCAGATGTGCTCCGGTTCATTCAGTGTCTTACGCACAGCCTCCGTGATTTCTTCACCGGACAGCTGGAGTCTTGAATGTCGCAGTGGGTCATCCACACTATCAGTATATTCGCACATCAAACCGGAGCGCTGACTAAGGGGTAGTATGCTCCATGATATCCAACAACGAGCAAGGTCAACCCCTGTTAAACCGTTGGCCATAAAGGCTCTGAGCTTTGATAGCTGGGGAGCATATTTGCTTCTCTCCTGGGTAGTCAATCGTTGAGGAAAAGGATGGGTATTGCTGAGCCGCTCCGGACGAAAACCAGGCAAGGGATTCTCACCAGCAGGGGAGGTGTCTTTGCAGTAGAACCATGTCTGATTCCACTCCTTGGGGTGACGCAGCTTGGCGTGAGGGTATGTGACCTCTTTCCTTTTTTGAATCGCCATGCCACCCAACTCCGTATTAGATCCATCAGTAAACTCAGTACGACGGTTTAGATGGAAAAGATCTCTGAATAATTCCACTGTGGGCTCCTCTTGAAAGAATACCTCACAGAGCACTTGGAAGTGGCACATATTTGTAACAGAGTTGGGGCCAGTGTCTTGCGGACGGAGTTGGAAATTAGCTAGAACATCCCGGTAATATTTAGAACCGGGCGGTTTAAAACCCCGGGCTAAGTGATCTACGAAGACAACAACCTCTCCTTCTCGAGGTGTGGGGGGGCATTCTTTGCCAGGAGCCCTCCAATGGATGGTGTCTTTGCTGCCCAAGGCGCCAATCAGGACTAAATCGTCCAGTTGATCCTCTGTGACGCGAGAAGGGACCCAGTTGCACTCGTACACTTGCTTGGCCATGATGAAATCTACAAGGTACATTGATTTGTGCAACGTTAAAGCGGAAGCAGATCTATCTAAACCGGAGTTTTATGAAGCAACAACATATGGCGGTTCAACAAGGGGAATAATGGCATATACCGGTTTGGAAAATTTTCTATCAGGTTAAACCGCCTGATCTAAACATTGAAGCAATTGAGATTGCGAATGGTTAAGTATGCACAAATAGGTTTCACAAGGTCTTGTTACGGTGTTGGATCTGAAGCAAGTTCAGAAAATAAGAAAAATAGTCGAAGATCAAAGCAGAACAGTATTGAATCAATGGGCAGAAGTATATGTGAGATCTACGGTTTTGGGCAGGAAACTAACGACGGATACTAAAAGTTACCGCTACACAAAGCAAGGGTTCACATGTGCATCCAGGAGATAGTACATGAGTATGAGCAAGTGATGAACACCGCAAGAACATGAAGCCCTAGATCAAATCTATGTTGAGAAGAACGGAAGACCTACCAGAGCTGAGGAAAACGCGGAAGGTCGCCGCGGCTTTCTGGCGCGTTCAAGTTGATGCAGCGGCCAAGGGTGATGCAGAAGACGACGGCGGCGGCAGAGCTCTGAGACTGGCGAAGCGAGGAAGATGAAGAGGAAGGGCACGAAGGGAAGAAAAGAAATGACCCTTCAGGCCTATTTATAAGGCAAAGGACATGTGTCAGGCGCGGGAATCAAGGGACCGCAGATTTTGGAAGTAGGGCGGTCACCTCGGTCATTGTGAATCTATTAAACAAGAAGATATCATGGATGTTTTCTTTATGACAGATGATGTCACGCCGGTTTACAGCAAACGGAGAAGATGACGTCACGGCGGTTCAACAACTACAAGAAGATGTCGAAGACAAAGATTTTTGCTAAGGATTGACATGAACCTGTTCAAATCAATCTGGGGCCTAATGTTGGGGATATTACTACTGGGCATAAACCGGCCTACCTGGGCCGGATTAACTCCATCAGTAGTTAAAAGGTGTTAAAGCCTAAAGAGGCAGATAAAGGCCCAGGGCCCGTAGTCGGTTTACAACCTGTAGCCGTACTTCAGCTTTGTGCATATACTTGTAATATAAGTTAGTGTAGGATCGAAAGTATGTCTAGAGGGGGGGTGATTAGACTACTTGACCAAATAAAAACTTAACCTTTTCCCAATTTTAGTTTGCAGATTTTAGCTATTTTAGGACAAGTCAAGCAATCATCACACAATTCAAGCAAGCATGCAAAGAGTATATTGGCAGCGGAAAGTAAAGCATGCAACTTGCAAGAATGTAAAGGGAAGGGTTTGGAGAATTCAAATGCAATTGGAGACACGGATGTTTTTCCCGTGGTTTGGATAGGTGGTGCTATCCTACATCCACGTTGATGGAGACTTCAACCCACAAAGGGTAACGGTTGCGCGAGTCCACGGAGGGCTCCACCCACAAAGGGTAACGGTTGCGCGAGTCCACGGAGGGCTCCACCCACAAAGGGTAACGGTTGCGCGGGTCCACGAAGGGCTCCACCCACAAAGGGTAACGGTTGCGTGAGTCCACGAAGGGCTCCACCCACGAAGGGTCCACGAAGAAGCAACCACCCACAAAGGGTCCACGAAGAAGCAACCACCCACAAAGGGTCCACGAAGAAGCAACCTTGTCTATCCCACCATGGCCATCGCCCACAAAGGACTTGCCTCACTAGCGGTAGATCTTCACGAAGTAGGAGATCTCCTTGCCCTTACAAACTCCTTGGTTCAACTCCACAATCTTGTTGGAGGCTCCCAAGTGACACCTAGCCAATCTAGGAGATACCACTCTCCAAGAAGTAACAAAAGGTGTGTAGGTAATGAACTCCTTGCTCTTGTGCTTCAAATGATAGTCTCCCCAACACTCAACTCTCTCTCATAGGATTTGGATTTTGTGGAAAGAAGATTTGAGTGGAAAGCAACTTGGGAAGGCTAGAGATCAAGATTCATATGATAGGAATGGAATATCTTGGTCTCAACACATGAGTAGGTGGTTCTCTCTCAGAACATATGAGTTGGAATTGTGTATGTGTTCTGATGGCTCTCTCCACGAATGAAGAGGAGGTGGAGGGGTATATATAGCCTCCACACAAAATCCAACCGTTACACACAGTTTTCCAATCTCGGTGGGACCAAATCAACAAACTCGGTTGGACCGAAAATGTAAACCTAGTGACCGTTAGAGATTTTCGGTGGGACTGACATGCAACTCGGTGGGACCGATATGGTTAGGGTTTGGGCATAACATAATCTCGGTGAGACCGATTGCACAAACTCGGTGAGACCGAATTTGGTAATTAGCTAACCAGAGAGTTGGTCAGGCAAACTCGGTGGGACCGATTTGCTCTTTCGGTGAGACCGAAAAGTTACAAAAAGGAAACACTGAATTTACATTGCAATCTCGGTGGGACCGATTCGCTTTTTCGGTGAGACCGAAAAGTTACGAAAGGGAAACAGAGAGTTTGCAATCCCATCTCGGTGAGACCGAGATCCCTATCGGTAGAACCGAATTGCTAGGGTTTGGCAGTGGCTTATGACAAGTGAAACTCGGTGGCGCCGGATAGAAAGAATTGGTAGGACCGAGTTTGGCTTAGGGTTTAGGTCATATGTGGATATGGGAAAGTAGTTGAGGGTTTTGGAGCATATCACTAAGCACATGAAGCAAGAGGCTCATTAAGCAACACCTCATCCCTCCTTGATAGTATTGGCTTTTCCCAAAGACTCAATGTGATCTTGGATCACTAAAATATAAAATGAAGAGTCTTGAGCTTTTGAGCTTGAGCCAATCCTTTGTCCTTAGCATTTTGAGGGTTCCACTTTCACATCCATGCCATGCCAATCATTGAGCTTTCCTGAAATAATCATCTTGGAATAGCATTAGCTCAATGAGCTATATGTTGTTATGAATTACCAAAACCACCTAGGGATAGTTGCACTTTCAGTTAGGAACAAGGAGAGACCAACCCAGATACGAGTATGAACCGGTGTTGGGACTCTCTGAACCGGCAGGCATCACCCATGTATATAAGGGGACGACCTGGCGCCGGTTCAAGGACAACAGACAACAACTCGAGACATAGGCGAAGCTTATTTGCTCCCTAGTCATCGAAACACCCATCAATTCCATCACAACTAGAGGTAGGATTTTACCTTCCTTGAAGGGGCTGAACTAGTATAAACTCTCTTGCGTCCTTGTGTCCGCTTTAACCCCTTCAAGCTAACCCGTAGCGATGGCTCCACGACTAAGTCCTTTCTCTAGGACAACTGCCGTGACAAAACCACGACAAGATTCGTATGCACTTTACAGATATCTATGTCTCCATCCTGAATATATTCACGAATGGAGTTGAAGAGATGCTTGATATGCCTGGTCTTCTTGTGAAACCTGGGCTCCTTGGCTAGGGCAATAGCTCCAGTGTTGTCACAGAAGAGAGTCATTGGGCCCGACGCATTGGGAATAACTCCTAGGTCGGTGATGAACTCCTTCATCCAGACTGCTTCCTGTGCTGCCTCCGAGGCTGCTATGTACTCCGCTTCACATGTAGATCCCGCCACGATGCTTTGCTTGCAACTGCACCAGCTAACTGCCCCACCGTTGAAAATATACACGTATCCGGTTTGTGACTTGGAGTCATCCGGATCTGTGTCAAAGCTAGCATCGACGTAACCCTTTACGACAAGCTCTTCAGCACCTCCATAAACGAGAAACATATCCTTAGTCCTTTTCAGGTACTTTAGAATATTCTTGACGGTTGTCTAGTGTTCCATGCCGGGATTACTTTGGTACCTCCCTACCAAACTTACGGCAAGGTTCACATCAGGTCTGGTACACAACATGGCATATATAATAGACCCTATGGCTAAGGCATATGGGATGACACTCATCTTTTCTCTATCTTCTGCCGAGGTCGGGCATTGAGCCCGTACCCGGATGGTACTTCATCGATGTGACATCCCCGGTGAGCTCCATCCCGTGCATGCTGACGCCTCCACCTCCACACCTGTCACCCTCGCCGCCGGCATCGACCTTTGGCATGCTTGCTTGGGTCACCCCAACCCCACCGTGTTGCGTCAAATTCTTAGGAGTTTTTCTTTCTCGTGTAATAAGCTCGACGAGCATACTTATGAGGCTTGTCGTTTAGGCAAGCATGTTTGTCTTTCCTTTAGTGCGTCTACCACTGTTTCCACTTCTCCGTTTCAATTGCCCCATAGTGATGGTTGTATGTCTCCCGTTGCAAGTAACACGGGGCTACCTATACTATTTGGTGATTTTAGATGATTATTCTCATTATGTGTGGACTTTTCCTCTTCGTCGCATATCCAATGCTTTAGCCACACTCACGTCCTTTTACTCCTATGTCACCACATAGTTCGATCACCCCATTCTTGCACTCCAAACTGACAACGAAAAGAGTTTGATAACGTTGCTCTTTGCATCCTTCTTTCCTCTCACGGCACCATCTTCCGTTTAACTTGCCCATACACCTCACAGCAAAACGGCTGTGGCGAGCGCATTCTTTGCACTATTCATGACTGCGTTCGCATGTTACTCTTTCACTCTAATGTGCCTGCCCTGTTTTGGCCTGATGCTCTCTCCACTGCTACCCTTCTAGATAACATCCGCCCATGTCGTCCTCGATGGAACTATGCCCCTCACCACCTGCTCTTTGGCGCACCACCATCCTATGACGGTCTTCACATTTTCGGGTGTCTTTGCTATCCTAGCACCGCGTCCACCACTCCACACAAACTCGCACCACGATCACTCCCATGCGTTTTCCTTGGCTAGCTATTCCTCTAACACCAAAGGTTACCGGTGCTATGATCCTGTCACTCACCGCGTGTACACCTCGAGACACGTGTACTTTGTTGAGACAATGTTCCCTTTTTTCAGGTCTCTCCAGCTCTGGCTCCCTCGGCGCCGAACACCGCGCCCCCTGCTTGGCGTGATGCGCGACCACGACCCTAGGTGGTTCCTCCAGCCCGACGCCTTCTGCCGCCGCCCGGGTCCTGACTCCCTCCCACGAGGTCAAGTCCGACCAGGCCCCTGGGTTCCCGACTCCCTCCTATGAGTTTGAGTCGGACCGGGACCCCCACCCCAGCGCTGTGGCGGCCCCCACCCACCATCTCGGTCGGTGCCATCACCCCAGCGACGGGCTCGACATCCTCCTCTTGTCTACTGCGATAATGTCAATGTGGTCTACCGCTCCGCCAACCCGGTGCACCATCGTTGTATGAAGCATATTGAGCTCGATATTCATTTTGTGCGTGAGCAGGTTGCACTTGGCCGTGTTCGGATTCTCCATGTTCCGACAACGCAACAGTTTGTAGATGTGATGACTAAGGGATTCCCTACTCCCATCTTTGAGGAGTTTCGGTCCAGTCTCAGTGTCTCCGGCGACGCTTCAACTGGGGGGGGGGGAGGTGCCTACTTTTACTCTATATATACGTGCACCTACACCCAATCATTACAACAACTAGTGTATTGCCAAACCGTTCTCCTACAGTGAAGACTCATCGGCAAGCAAAGATTACGAAAATAGTAGAGTAGAATTAGACTGGGACAAAGACACACATGCATGCCTAGCAGGATATACTGTAGTATAGTACTCCCTCCGTCCCATAACATAAGACATTTTTCGACTCTAATGTAGTGTAGAGTCGAAAAACTCTTACATTATGGGACGGAGAGAGTAGAAAAGAAAATAAGAGTAGTCCAACCAAAGGCATGCAGAAAGGTAATTACGGCGTGGAATGGAAAAGCAATAGGAAGCGAGGACGCAACTTTCGAAGGACTTTCATTACTTAGGCTAGTCATAGTGGGAGTAACTTAGGTAGTAACATAGCGTACTTCGAGAAATTTTTGCTTATGTGGCATGGATTTAATGAGAAGTGATAACATAATATGTTACTGTAACATAGCGCTTCCCAAGATAAGATGAGTCTATAAGTCATTATATGAAGCCACATATGACACTACTAGTATATTACTTTGCATTATGAAGATAGTAATTTAGACTAATGTCATATGCATGACACTAGTATAAGTTACTCCCCACTATGACCAGCCTTAGACTGGTCATAGTGGGGAGTAACTTATACTAGTGTCATGCATATGACACTAGTCTAAGTTACTATCTTCATAGTGCGAAGTAACATAGTAGTAGTGTCATAAATGGCTTCATTTATTAGCTCATAGACTCATTATGTCTCGAGAAGTGCTATGTTACCACAAGCACCTCTTTCCTCATTAAATATGTGTCACATAAGCAAAATTGTCTTGAGATATGTTACGTTGCTACCTAAGTTACCCCACTATGGCTAGCCTTAGACTAGCCACAATGGAGAGTAACATACATTAGTAACATATGTTGGGGAACGTTGCAGAAAACAAAAATTTTCCTACGGTTTCACCAAGATCCATCTATGAGTTCATCTAGCAACGAGTGATCGGATTGCATCCACATACCTTTGTAGATCACGCGCGGAAGCATTCAAAGAACGGGGATGAGGACGTCGTACTCGACGTGATCCAAATCACCGGAGATCCTAGCGCCGAACGGACGGCACCTCCGCGTTCAACGCACGTACGGTCAGCGTGACGTCTCCTCCTTCTTGATCCAGCAAGGGGGGAGGAGAGGTTGATGAAGATCCAGCAGCACGACGGCGTGGTGGTGGATGCAGGGGTGACCGCAGTAGGGCTTCGCCGATCTACTACGAGAGGGAGAGGTGTAGCAGGGGAGAGGGAGGCGCCAAGACTCAAGGGTGCGGCTGCCCTCCCTCCCCCCTCTATATATAGGGTCCCCAAGGGTGGGGGGCGCCGGCCCTGGAGATCCAATCTCCCAAGGGGGCGGCGGCCAAGAGGGGTGGAGTGCCCCCCAAGGCAAGTGGGGCGCCCCCCACCCTAGGGTTCCCAACCCTAGGCGCAGGGGGAAGGCCCAAGGGGGGCGCACCAGCCCACTAGGGGCTGGTTTCCCTCCCACTTCAGCCCATGGGGCCCTCCGGGATAGGTGGCCCCACCCGGTGGACCCCCGGGACCCTTCCGGTGGTCCCGGTACAATATCGGTGACCCCTGAAACTCTCCCGATGGCCGAAACTGCACTTCCTATATATAATTCTTCACCTCCGGACCATTCCGGAACTCCTCGTGACATCCGGGATCTCATCCGGGACTCCGAACAACTTTCGGGTTACTGCATATTATATCTCTACAACCCTAGCATCACCGAACCTTAAGTGTGTAGACCCTACGGGTTCGGGAGACATGTAGACATGACCGAGATGGCTCTCCGGTCAATAACCAACAACGGGATCTGGATACCCATGTTGGCTCCCACATGCTCCTCGATGATCTCATCGGATGAACAACGATGTCGAGGATTCAAGCAACCCCGTATACAATTCCCTTTGTCAATCGGTACGTTACTTGCCCGAGATTCGATCGTCGGTATCCCAATACCTCGTTCAATCTCGTTACCGGCAAGTCACTTTACTCATACCGTAATGCATGATCCCGTGACCAGACACTTGGTCACTTTCAGCTCATTATGATGATGCATTACCGAGTGGGCCCAGAGATACCTCTCCGTTATACAGAGTGACAAATCCCAGTCTTGATCCGTGTCAACCCAACAGACACTTTCGGAGATACCCATAGTATACCTTTATAGTCACCCAGTTACGTTGTGACGTTTGGTACACCCAAAGCACTCCTACGGCATCCGGGAGTTACACGATCTCATGGTCTAAGGAAAAGATACTTGACATTGGAAAAACTCTAGCAAACGAACTATACGATCTTGTGCTATGTTTAGGATTGGGTCTTGTCCATCACATCATTCTCCTAATGATGTGATCTCTTTATCAATGACATCCAAAGTCCATAGTCAGGAAACCATGACTATTTGTTGATCAACGAGCTAGTCAACTAGAGGCTTACTAGGGACATGTTGGTGTCTATGTATTCACACATGTATTACGATTTCCGGATAACACAATTATAGCATGAATAAAAGACAATTATCATGAACAAGGAAATATAATAATAATCCTTTTATTATTGCCTCTAGGGCATATTTCCAACAGTCTCCCACTTGCACTAGAGTCAATAATCTAGTTACATTGTGATGAATCGAACACCCATGGAATTCTGGTGTTGATCATGTTTTGCTCTAGGGAGAGGTTTAGTCAACGGATCTGCTACATTCAGGTCCGTATGTACTTTACAAATATCTATGTCTCCATCTTTAACATTTTCACGAATGGAGTTGAAGCGACGCTTGATGTGCCTTGTCTTCTTGTGAAACCTGGGCTCCTTGGCAAGTGCAATAGCTCCAGTGTTGTCACAGAAGAGTTTGATCGGCCCCGACGCATTGGGTATGACTCCTAGGTCGGTGATGAACTCCTTCACCCAAATTGCTTCATGCGCTGCCTCCGAGGCTGCCATGTACTCCACTTCACATGTAGATCCCGCCACGACGCTCTGCTTGCAACTGCACCAGCTTACTGCCCCACCATTCAAAATATACACGTATCTGGTTTGTGACTTAGAGTCATCCAGATCTGTGTCGAAGCTAGCGTCGACATAACCCTTTACGATGAGCTCTTCGTCACCTCCATAAACGAGAAACATTTCCTTAGTCCTTTTCAGGTACTTCAGGATATTCTTGACCGTTGTCCAGTGTTCCTTGCCGAGATTACTTTGGTACCTACCTACCAAACTTACGGCAAGGTTTACATCAGGTCTGGTACACAGCATGGCATACATAATAGAACCTATGGCTGAGGCATAGGGGATGAAACTCATCTCTTCTATATCTTCTGCCGTGGTCGGACATTGAGCTAAGCTCAATTTCACACCTTGCAACACAGGCAAGAACCCCTTCTTAGACTGATCCATATTGAACTTCTTCAATATCTTATCAAGGTATGTGCTTTGTGAAAGACCTATGAGGCGTCTTGATCTATCTCTATAGATCTTGATGCCTAATATATAAGCAGCTTCTCCAAGGTCCTTCATTGAAAAACTCTTATTCAAGTAGGCCTTAATGCTGTCCAAAAGCTCTATATCATTTCCCATCAAAAGTATGTCATCTACATATAATATGAGAAATGCTATAGAGCTCCCACTCACTTTCTTGTAAACGCAGGCTTCTCCATAAGTCTGCATAAACCCAAACGCTTTGATCATCTCATCAAAGCGAATGTTCCAACTCCGAGATGCTTGCACCAGCCCATAAATCGAGCGTTGGAGCTTGCACACCTTGTCAACATTCTTAGGATCGACAAAACCTTCCGGCTGCATCATATACAATTCTTCCTTAAGGAAACCATTAAGGAATGCCGTTTTGATGTCCATTTGCCATATCTCATAATCATAGAATGCGGCAATTGCTAACATGATTCAGACGGACTTCAGCTTCACTATCGGTGAGAAAGTCTCATCGTAGTCAACCCCTTGAACTTGTCGATAACCCTTAGTGACAAGCCGAGCTTTATAGATGGTCACATTACCATCCGCGTCTGTCTTCTTCTTAAAGATCCACTTATTTTCTATGGCTCGCCGCTCAACGGGCAAGTCAGTCAAAGTCCATACTTCGTTTTCATACATGGATCCTATCTCGGATTTCATGGCTTCCAGCCATTTGTCGAAATCCGGGCCCGCCATCGCTTCTTCATAGTTCGAAGGTTCACCGTTGTCTAACAACATGATTTCCAAGACAGGGTTGCCATACCACTCTGGGGCGGAACGTGTCCTTGTGGACCTACGAAGTTCAGTAGAAACTTGATCTGAAGTTTCATGATCATCATCATTAACTTCCTCTCTAGTCGGTGCAGGCACCTCAGGAACATTTTCTTGAGTTGCGCCATTTTCCGGTTCAAGAGGTAATACTTCATCAAGTTCTACTTTCCTCCCACTTACTTCTTTCGAGAGAAACTCCTTCTCTAGAAAGGATCCATTCTTGGCAACAAAGATCTTGCCTTCGGATCTGAGGTAGAAGGTATACCCAATAGTTTCTTTAGGGTATCCTATGAAGACGCATTTTTCCGACTTGGGTTTGAGCTTTTCAGGTTGAAGTTTCTTGACATAAGCGTCGCATCCCCAAACTTTCAGAAATGACAACTTAGGTTTCTTCCCAAACCATAACTCAAATGGTGTCGTCTCAACGGATTTTGACGGAGCCCTATTTAAAGTGAATGTGACAGTCTCTAAAGCATAGCCCCAAAAAGATAGCGGTAAATCGGTAAGAGACATCATAGATCGCACCATATCTAATAGAGTGCGATTACGACGTTCAGACACACCATTACGCTGAGGTGTTCCAGGCGGCGTGAGTTGTGAAACTATTCCACATTTTCCTAAGTGTGTGCCAAATTCGTGACTCAAGTATTCTCCTCCACGATCTGATCGCAGGAACTTGATTTTCCTGTCTCGTTGATTCTCAACCTCGCTCTGAAATTCCTTGAACCTTTCAAAGGTCTCAGACTTGTGTTTCATTAAGTAGACATACCCATATCTACTCAAGTCATCAGTGAGGGTGAGAACATAACGATAACCACCGCGAGCCTCAACACTCATTGGACCGCACACATCAGTATGTATGATTTCCAATAAGTTGGTTGCTCGCTCCATTGTTCCTGAGAACGGAGTCTTGGTCATTTTACCCATGAGGCATGGTTCACATGTGTCAAATGATTCGTAACCAAGAGACTCTAAAAGTCCATCTGCATGGAGCTTCTTCATGCGTTTGACACCTATGTGACCAAGGCGGCAGTGCCACAAGTATGTGAGACTATCATTATGAACCTTACATCTTTTGGTACTCACACTATGAATATGTGTAGCATTACGCTCGAGATACATTAAGAATAAACCATTCACCATCGGAGCATGACCATAAAACATATCTCTCATATAAATAGAACAACCATTATTCTCGGATTTAAATGAGTAGCCATCTCGTATTAAACGAGATCCTGATACAATGTTCATGCTCAAACTTGGCACTAAATAACAATTATTGAGGTTCAAAATTAATCCCGTAGGTAAATGTAGAGGTAGCGTGCCGACGGCGATCACATCGACCTTGGAACCATTCCCGATGCGCATCGTCACCTCGTCCTTCGCCAGTCTCCGCTTATTCCACAGCTCCTGCTTTGAGTTACAAATGTGAGCAACTGCGCCGGTATCAAATACCCGGGAGCCACTACGAGTACTGGTAAGGTATACATCAATTACATGTATATCACATATACCTTTCGTTTTGCCGGCCTTCTTGTCCGCTAAGTATTTGGGGCAGTTCCGCTTCCAGTGACCACTTTCCTTGCAATAAAAGCACTCAGTCTCGGGCTTGGGTCCATCCTTTGGCTTCTTCCCGACAGCTTTCTTGCCGGGCGCGGCAACTCCCTTGCCGTCCTTCTTGAAGTTTTTCTTACCCTTGCCTTTCTTGAACTTAGTGGTTTTATTCACCATCAACACTTGATGTTCCTTTTTGACATCTACCTCTGCTGATTTCAGCATTGCAAATACTTCAGGAATGGTCTTTTCCATCCCCTGCATATTGAAGTTCATCACAAAGCTCTTGTAGCTCGGTGGAAGCGACTGAAGGATTCTGTCAATGACCGCGTCATCCGGGAGATTAACTCCCAGCTGAGTTAAGCGGTTATGTAACCCAGACATAGTGAGTATGTGCTCACTGATAGAACTGTTTTCCTCCATCTTACAGCTGAAGAACTTGTCGGAGACTTCATATCTCTCGACCCGGGCATGAGCTTGAAAAACCATTTTCAGCTCTTCGAACATCTCATATGCTCCGTGTCTCTCAAAACGCTTTTGGAGCCCCGGTTCTAAGCTGTAAAGCATGCCGCACTGAACGAGGGAGTAATCATCGGTACGTGTCTGCCAAGCGTTCATAACGTCTTGTTCTGCAGGGAGAACAGGTGCGTCACCTAGCGGTGCTTGTAGGACATAATCTTTCTTGGCAGCTATGAGGATGATCCTCAGGTTCCGGACCCAGTCCGTATAGTTGCTGCCATCGTCTTTCAGCTTGGTTTTCTCTAGGAACGCGTTGAAGTTGAGGACAACGTTGGCCATTTGATCTGCAATACATGTTGTAAAGATTTTAGACTAAGTTCATGATAATTAAGTTCATCTAAATCAAATTATTCAATGAACTCCCACTTAGATAGACATCCCTCCAGTCATCTAAGTATAACATGATCCGAGTTAACTAGGCCGTGTCCGATCATCACGTGAGACGGACTAGCCAACATCGGTGAACATCTTCATGTTGATCGTATCTTCTATACGACTCATGCTCGACCTTTCGGTCTTCTGTGTTCCGAGGCCATGTCTGTACATGCTAGGCTCGTCAAGTCAACCTAAGTGTTTGCATGTGTAAATCTGTCTTACACCCGTTGTATGTGAACGTTAGAATCTATCACACCCGATCATCACATGGTGCTTCGAAACAACGAACTGTCGCAACGGTGCATAGTTAGGGGGAACACTTTCTTGAAATTATTATGAGGGATCATCTTATTTACTACCGTCGTTCTAAGTAAACAAGATGCAAAAAACATGATAAACATCACATGCAATCAAATAATAATAGTGACATGATATGGCCAATATCACATAGCTCCTTTGATCTCCATCTTGGGGCTCCATGATCATCTTGTCACCGGCATGACACCATGATCTCCATCATCATGATCTCCATCATCGTGTCTCCATGAAGTTGCTCGCCAACTATTACTTCTACTACTATGGCTAACACGTTTAGAAATAAAGTAAAGTAATTTACATGGCATTTCTCAATGACACGCAGGTCATACAAAAAATAAAGACAACTCCTATGGCTCCTGCCGGTTGTCATACTCATCGACATGCAAGTCGTGATTCCTATTACAATAGCATGAACATCTCATACATCACATATATATCATTCATCATTCATCACAACTTTGGCCATATCACATCACAAAACACTTGCTGCAAAAACAAGTTAGACGTCCTCTAATTGTTGTTGCAAGTTTTAGTGGCTGCTATAGGGTTCTAGCAAGAACATTTTCTTACCTACGTGAAAGCCACAACGTGATTTGTGAACTTCTATTTACCCTTCATAAGGACCCTTTTCATCGAATCTGCTCCAACTAAAGTGGGAGAGACAGACACCCGCCAGCCACCTTATGCAACTAGTGCATGTCAGTCGGTGGAACCGATCTCACGTAAGCGTACGTGTAAGGTTGGTCCGGGCCGCTTCATCCCACAATACTGCTGAAGCAAAATAAGACTAGTAGCGGAAAGAAAGTTGACAACATCTACGCCCACAACAAATTGTGTTCTACTCGTGCAAAGAGAACTACGCATAGACCTAGCTCTGATACCACTGTTGGGGAACGTTGCAGAAAACAAAAATTTTCCTACAGTTTCACCAAGATCCATCTATGAGTTGATATAGCAACGAGTGATCGGATTGCATCTACATACCTTTGTAGATCACGCGCGGAAGCGTTCAAAGAACGGGGATGAGGAAGTCGTACTCGACGTGATCCAAATCACCGAAGATCCTAGCGCCGAACGGATGGCACCTCTGCGTTCAACACACGTACGGTTAGCGTGACGTCTCCTCCTTCTTGATCTAGCAAGGGGGAAGGAGAGGTTGATGAAGATCCAGCAGCACGACAACGTGGTGGTGGATGCAGGGGTCACCGCAGTAGGGCTTTGCCGATCTACTACGAGAGGGAGAGGTGTAGCAGGGGAGAGGGAGGCGCCAAGACTCAAGGGTGCGGCTGCCCTCCCTCCCCCCTCTATATATAGGGTCCCCAAGGGGGGGGCGGCCCTGGAGATCCAATCTCCCAAGGGGGCGGCGGCCAAGGGGGGCGGAGTGCCCCCCAAGGCACGTGGGGCGCCCCCCACCCTAGGGTTGCCAACCCTAGGCGCAGGGGGAAGGCCCAAGGGGGGTGCACCAGCCCACTAGGGGCTGGTTCCCCTCCCACTTCAGCCCATGAGGCCCTTCGGGATAGGTGGCCCCACCCGGTGGACCCCCGGGACCCTTCCGGTGGTCCCGGTACAATACCAGTGACCCCCGAAACTCTCCTGATGGCCGAAACTGCACTTCCTATATATAATTCTTCACCTCCGGACCATTCCGGAACTCCTCGTGACGTCCGAGATCTCATCCGGGACTCCGAACAACTTTCGGGTTACTGCATATTATATCTCTACAACCCTAGCGTCACCGAACCTTAAGTGTGTAGACCCTACGGGTTCGGGAGACATGTAGACATGACCGAGATGGCTCTCCGGTCAATAACCAACAGCGGGATCTGGATACCCATGTTGGCTCCCACATGCTCCTCGATGATCTCATCGGATAAACCACGATGTCGAGGATTCAAGCAACTCCGTATACAATTCCCTTTGTCAATCGGTACGTTACTTGCCCGAGATTCGATCGTCGGTATCCCAATACCTCGTTCAATCTCGTTACCGGCAAGTCACTTTACTCGTATCATAATGCATGATCCCGTGACCAGACACTTGGTCACTTTGAGCTCATTATGATGATGCATTACCGAGTGGGCCCAGAGATACCTCTCCGTTATACGGAGTGACAAATCCCAGTCTTGAACCGTGTCAACCCAACAGACACTTTCGGAGATACCCGTAGTATGCCTTTATAGTCACCCAGTTACATTGTGACATTTGGTACACCCAAAGCACTCCTACGGCATCCGGGAGTTACACGATCTCATGGTCTAAGGAAAAGATACTTGACATTGGAAAAACTCTAGCAAACGAACTATACGATCTTGTGCTATGTTTAGGATTGGGTCTTGTCCATCACATCATTCTCCTAATGATGTGATCTCGTTATCAATGACATCCAATGTCCATAGTCAGGAAATCATGACTATCTGTTGATCAACGAGCTAGTCAACTAGAGGCTTACTAGGGACATGTTGGTGTCTATGTATTCACACATGTATTACGATTTCCGAATAACACAATTATAGCATGAATAAAAGACAATTATCATGAACAAGGAAATATAATAATAATCCTTTTATTATTGCCTCTAGGGCATATTTCCACCAACATACACATATCCCTAGACTATGTTACTACGTTCATGGTGGGTAGTAACTTAAGTGTGATAACATGCAAAGATTCATTTATTAGGTTATAGACTCATATTGCATTGGGACATGTGATGTTACAGTAACTAGCTAAGTTACTACAACTATCTCTCCTCATTAACTCATTGCCACACAAGCAAATTTGCTGAGTTGCACTCGATGTTACCGCTGAAGTTACTCCTATTGTGGCTAGTCTTACGGTTTCGCTAAGACCTCCTGCAATGCAGAGGTGCTTAAATGAGGTGCTAAGTATATTAAATGCCTTAGCAACTCAAGTCCTCAATGCAAAGGTGCTGAGCTTTTGGGTGCTAAGCTTCATGCATTTAATTAGTTGTAGACTCAAAATTATGCTTCCACCTAGATATACGTGCTTAGCACCGTTTCCTCCTGGGGTCACCATACTATTCTCTCTCCTTTTAACTAGCATGCCACATCAGACTTTTTGCTTAGTTGGCAACCTTAGCACCTGTCCAAGATGAAGCATTGAGAGGGGCCTAATTCAAGCAAAGACACGAGCTAAAGAAGTCTCTGAGATGTTGGTTGAATGGTTGCTGAGTGTGGCGACCATGACAATACACGGAATTACTTTAAAATTCTCATATATCACCGAAGAGGATGCTTTACTACAGCACATATGGCAGTCTTTTGGAAGGTAGCCGAGACGAAAATTACTTTATGCACGGAGTCAATCACACACGTACTCCTACTAGACTACAAGATTTGGTTCAAAAGGAAGCTCCATGGCCTGCTTGGCATACGCATGGGGGCAGGTAAATTAACTGACCAATATTAATCGTGCGACTTGCGTTAGCATTGTTTAAGTTCAACTAGTTTTTAATCGGTCGGTGCTTAATTTGCATGTTACCATTCCGCTATATATGCCTCCTGTCCCGTACATGTTGGAATACTTTGACCAGTCCAGCTAGCTGTGCAGCATTTCAGATGTATACTCAGACATATATTCCGGCATAAACAAACATGCAGGCTGAGGAGCACATGTAGGATTACATACATAGATTGACCTTGACGAGTCCTTTGACCTGAGATCGACTTGAGAGGACGATATACTGCTACTGCTGGCAGGTCAGGATACATATATTTTTTTGAAACGCCAGGATACAGTTTTGACAGAATGGTGACTAAACGCCAGGATACAATTTTTTTCGATCTATACATTTTTTAGATCAAACGAAGGTGCAACACATCAAAAGTCTTATCACGACAGCATGGTGACTAAAGCCTCGGCCTTATACTCTCAAAGAAATAACGAGCACACCATTTCACGTTCGAAATCAGTAGGGGCAACAGCATCTCCATAGGCAACAAAAGTTCGCCAAAAATATTTTCAGAAAGTTTATATGGGCCAAAATCTTGGTGACTCATGGCCCATATACAAATATCCGTGCGTTGCACTGGGTGAAAAAATTCGTAATACCAGCTCCGCGTGCCATTACGGGACACTTCTTATATCCAACTCGGGCAAATGTTAAGGTTACCCTCATGGCCCATTATCGCTTAAGGTTACCTTCAGGGCCCATTATGGCTTAAGCTATGCTTTAAGTTGAGGTACGAGACTGCTTTTCAACCATCTCCACATGAAAACTTTGGTCGCCTCTTCTCCTCTTGCCACCACCAGGCAAAGTTCACGCAGCTCTGGCGGCGGCGGAGAGGTCCTTCATAGATGCGGTGCCCCGGTGGGGCGCGCGATATGGCGGGGAGGGCTAGCTCTTGTGTGTGCATTAATGGCTGGTCTGGGCTGGCAGCTCAGCTCCAGTGCATTGGCAATATTTGGTGGTGGCCCTTAGCCTGGTCATTGGAGAAGGGGGTTGCGCCACGGGATCCTGGGCGGCAACATGTTTTTGGTTGTCTTAGGGTTTTGGATAGGGAAGCGAGACAATGGTGCCGCCCAGAGGCGACATTGAGCTATGCTAACGACGCGCCGCCGATGGATGCAGGAGGAAGAAGAGTTCGGCTCCCCCAAGGATTTGAATGTAATTTTCTTTTTTCTGTATGGGCGAGTTTGTAAGGACATGTGTTACTTAATATTTGGCCTTAGGCCTTTCCACAAAACAAAAATAAAAAGAATTATCACTTTTCGTACCATGGAGGGCCTGTTCTGATCTCCTCCAGCTTCTCCAAACTCCACGAACACAGCTTCTTAGCGCAACTTCTTGCTCCATGTAGCGAAGTCATTCCGTTCGGCAGCATCGCTACGCTTCTCCATCACTAGCACGGGCTGGCAGCGTCGCTGGCTTGCCTAAGTGCCATAACGGGCCATCTGGAGCCAACCCAGTTCGGCCAGCCCTATGTACGAGAGAGGGAGCCACTCCTCTAGTGAATTGTTTTCTGTTTCGAGGGGGAAGATAACGAATCATTTTCTTAGGCGGTGGCAACATCGCTGTAAATACTCTCAACTCTCACTTTTTGTTTTCGTGGAGCTGGGTTTCCCTGGCTTCTCTAATTTGCACTACGGCCCAGCTCAACTTCTCGTTTCCAGCTTCTACGACCTAAACCGTTCGGGACAGATTCACTCCAGAATTTTGAGAAGATAGAAGCTGGAGGAGATCAGAACAGGCCCGTAGTGTGGATGTGAAGAAGACACCCTAACGTCCTTCAGCTCTGCACTGCTATAGGATGGAAGAGTAGTGGTGCATGGAATAGTCTTTGAGCAGGAGAAACATACA
Organism: Triticum dicoccoides; assembly: GCF_002162155.2. Lineage (NCBI taxonomy): Eukaryota > Viridiplantae > Streptophyta > Magnoliopsida > Poales > Poaceae > Triticum > Triticum dicoccoides. The sequence goes on from NC_041382.1 coordinate 771,966,240, forward strand.
TTGTGATAGTTACATACTCTCCGAGAGTTTAATAATTAATGTAGAGTAACTAAATTACCGCGAATTCAAATTTTATAAGATCTATATGTAGAGTAACTAAATAAAATCGAATCAAGTACAAGAGCCGAGGATCTCTTACTAATGATGTGGAAGAGATCAAAGGTATTACAAACTCCTTCTTTAAGCATCTGTATTCTTGTGACAATACAGTTGATCCCTCTCGTATTATTCCCCTTGTGAAATCTCTGGTGAGTGATGAGATGAATGAGGATCTTTGCAAACTTTTTTCTGAACAAGAGATCAGTGATGCGCTATTCCAAATTGGTTCAATGAAGGCTCCGGAGCCAGATGGATTCCCAGCTGGGTTTTTCCAGAGGAATTGTGGTTTTCTGAAGGAAGATATTGTCCGTGTTGTTCAACAATTCTTTATTTCTGGGTGTATGCCGGAGGGAATTAATAATACAACTATTGTGCTTATTCCTAAAGTAAAAAAATCCTCAGTCTATAAAAGTTTTCAGCCAATAAGTCTATGCAATGTCATATATAAAATTATCTCCAAGTGTCTTGTTAACAGACTAAGACCAGTGTTGGATGCTATGATCTCTCCTACCAAAGTGCTTTCATTCCTGAAAGATTAATTTCTGATAATGCTCTCATAGCTTTTGAGTGTATGCATTTGCTGGGTACGCTAAAAGATGGCACAGGTGAATTTTGTGCGTACAAGCTGGATTTAGCTAAGGCTTATGACCATGTGGACTGGAATTTTTTTAGAAAGTATGCTTCGAGTATATGGTTTTTGCCCGGCTTGGGTTAAGTGGATTATGACATGTGTTCCATCAGTAAATTTCTCAGTGCGTTTTAATGGCCAACTGCTAGACTCGTTTCAACCTACTCGGGGTCTCACGCAGGGGACCCATTATCTCCGTACCTATTCCTTTTTGTGGCTGAGGCCCTTTTGTTGTTACTCAATGATGCTTCTGCGAGTGGGGCTATCCAGCAGTTCCAGCTGAACTGACATGCTCTAGGTATATCACATTTATTATTTGCTGATGATAGCCTCCTATTTTTTAAGGGTTCTTTAGAGCAAGCTCTGGCCATCAAACATATCTTGACGGCTTATGAGGAGGGAACGGGGCAACTATTAAGCCCGGATAAATGTTCCATTTTATTTGGTAAAAGGTGTAGTCTGGAAGAGCAGGTCTCTATATTGGCGATTTTCAAAATTACGGCTGATGGTTTCGAGGATAAATGTCTTTGTTTACCTGTGCCAGAAGGACGAATGAAAGCGGGCAAATTTCAGTCTACAAAAGATAAAGCGCTTAAGCGGGGTCTGACTGGATAGAAAAATACGCCTCTGGCAGGGTGAAGGAAATCCAGATTAAGTCAGTCATACAGGCGCTCTCGGTCTATGCAATGGGCATCTTTAAATTTCTTGCATCTCTTTGTGAAGAGTTATCCTAGATCATTAGGAATTTTTGGTGGGGTGACGAGGAAAATAGAAAGAAAACTCATTGGATATCGTGAGATAAGATGACGAGACCTAAAGGTGAAAGAGGTACGGGCTTTTGAGATCTAAGGTTATTTAATCAAGCGCTCCTCGCGAAACAAGCTTGGCAATTATTGATTTTTCCAGACTCATTATGCGCAAAGGTGATGAAAGCAAAGTAGTATCCTCATGGGCATCTGCTGGACACTGTTTTCCCTCAAGTGAATTCAGCTACTTGGCAACGTATTATGCATGGCCTTGAGCTGCCGAAGAAGTGTATCATTTGGAGAGTTGTTGATGGTGCGACTATAAATATCTGGAGGGATAATTGACTGCCTAGAGATTCGGGTCTTCAAATTTTTGCAAAAAAGAACAGGACCAGACTTAGATTTGTGTCTGATTTATTCATGAGTGGTTCTAAAAGATGGAATGAGAATCTGATTAGGCATCTATTTTATCCACACGATGCTGAGGAAATTTTAAAGTTGTGTATCCCGTCTTTCGGTGAGGGAGATTTTGTTGCTTGGCACTACGAGAAAAATGGGATGCTCTCGGTTAAAAGTGTGTATAGGCTGGCGCTGAATTTAAAGAACACTAAGAATGAGCCAGGGAGCTCTAGTGATTCTGTGAATGAAGAAAGGAGGCTTTGGAAGGCTCAGGTGCCTCAGAAAACCAGAATTTTTGCTTGGCGTGCTGCTACAAACAGTCTGGCGGTTCAAGTAAATCAATTTAAACACCATCAAACTACAATTGGTTTGTGCTTGATTTGTGGCGTCGAAGATGAATGTGTGTTTAATGCTCTGGTGAGTTGCCCTAAGGCTCGGACACTGCATATGGCGGTAAGAAAGGGCTGGAACTTGCCAGATGATGAGATATTTAAATTTTCTGGCCAGATTGGCTAATTCTTTTATTGGACCAGTTAACTTCGCCGACGCGGGAGAAAATTATTTTTATGTTTTTGAGGGCTTGACACTTGAGGAATGATTTGATCTTTGGTAAGGGAAAGGAAAATATCTCTTCCACGGTGAGTTTTATTCAAAACTATTGGGGGTCATTCTCGTCTTGTCAACCAATATGAGGATGGAGATCAGCAACAAAGGTAAGGAGAAGGTGGAAACGTTAATTAATACCAATGAAGTGAAACAAAAAGGTGTGAATTGGCAGCCCCCCGGTCTGGAGTTCATTAAGATTAATGTTGATGCAAGTTTTGTGAAGGCCATGAGCGCTGCGAGTGTGGGCGTGGTTGCGAGGAACCATAGTGGAGAAGTGATCATTTCTTCGTGGGATTATGTTGGGGTCTGCAACAGCGTGGATGAAGCAGAATTTAGAGCAGCCCTCTCAGGGTTACTCTCCACAAGCCCATCATTTTAGAAACCGACTGTTCTTTTGTGGCCTCCTTTCTTGGAAACGATTTTTTGGATAGGTCTCCTCTTGTTGATTAAGAAGGAAGCATTGAGCATTTCTAGGTTGATGACAAGATTCAAGATATCCAAGATTAACATGAGGGCCAATAGGGTGGCGCACGAGGTTGCAAAGTTTAGTTTTGTTAATAGGAGTGATTGTTTGCTTCTTAATAGTGTTCCGCCCTGCGTGTCTACATGTTTATTTAATCAATATATGGGAGGGGTTTTAAAAGAAGTACAAGAGTGGAGGCGTATGAGACCTTGCATTACCGGCGCTTGTAGCCCTTGAACACCTCGCTCATGACTGCTCCCCTTGATTGCCTATGTCCACATGCACAAATCCCTCCACCAAGAAAATACATTGCACTTCATTTAAGAATGAATCTAGTACGAACTTTGCACAATATACATTGCCTGGCCATGTATTACAGTCCAAAATATATGCAGTTAGTTTAGTTACATATAGTTTGTCATAATTACATTGTGTTGCACACACAGAAACAAGTTCCTAATCCATCTAATCATACTTACAAAGCATGGCAACCGATCTTCCAGCTTACATGTCCTCTGAATCCCCAAAACAAGCACATGTTCTTAACTTTTGCAGATTTACTCTGATGCTCGCAATTTGCAACTGCTTTTCACATTTAGATTTCAGGCAATAGGAAATGGGGTGGAGGGGCGCAGATTTTTCAAAGAAATACGACGGCTACAATAGAATAATCTCTCCACCTCTCTCATATGCACGCACATATACATAGGCAAGCAAATTGAACTGCAAAACTGAAACAAAATCTGCAAAGTTTGCGAGAGATTAAATTTTGCTATGTTGCAATTCGTGTTTATTCTGAAATTTATGAAGTAAAATAGAAATTCGAGTTTACAAATATTGAGCAGGTGTACTAGATGCAGAGCAGCTACACTTTTCTATTCCATTGGCCACCCGCAAGGGGCCGATTTTCGTGTTTTGACCCTCTGGATGAAGTTTAGCCGGATCTAACCCCCATCTAAAAGTATTATGGAATTTGACCCTTTTGCTACTGCCACAGTCCCCGGCAGTAGTGTTGAACAGGCTACCGCCAAGGCCTCCGGCGGGTAGGGCTAATGGCAGGCACCGACGTCCGTCCTCCTCTGCTGACGTGGCAAACAGACCTACCGCCACGGACCCCGATGGTAGGCTCTGTTAGGCTACCGCCAAGATCCCTAGCGGTAGGGTGTTGTGCAGTGGATAAGGTTGTGTGGCGGGGGTTGTGCCCCACCCCACAACTCCATTCACCCCCATTCTCCTCCACTCACCTGAGCTCAAGCCCTCTCCCCCCATTCTCCTCCAATCATAAATGCACAAAAGAGCAATAAATAGGGTTTCCAACAAATTGAGCCAATGCCACCAAAGTAGATGATTCCAACCAACCAAAAGAAGAGGGATTGGGAGAGGTACCTTGGGTGATGCAAATGCTCCGGATCCACCGGACAAATCTCTAGCAATGGAGAGAGATTTAGTGAGTGCTTTGGTGGGGGAGAGAGGGGGGAAAGAGGGTGAGCTCGGGAGGAAGGAGATTGGGGATGAATGCATGGGTGGGGCCCCACCACCACCTTATCCACTACAGAACTCTACCGCCGGACTGCTTGGCAGTAGGGGCACGCAGCTTACTGCCAAAACCCCTGGCGGTAAGGTCCTTTGCCTCGTCGGCATGCGCAAACGGCCGTTAGTGGACCTCCGTCAAGCCTACCACCAAAGCATCCGGCGGTAGCGTGTACAACCCTATCGCCAAAGACCTTGGCGATAGGAGAAAAGGTCAAATCCCGATATACTTTCAAATAGGGGTCACATTCGGCTAAACTATGTTCAAAAGGTCAAAACACCAACATCGGCCCCCACCAGGCAGCCCGACATTCCATTATCCTCCAGTGGTCCAGCACAGTTTCAGTGGCCTAGTACCTCACCTAGTGGCTAGGATGACGTGGACATGGACTAGAGAGAGCTAGGCAAGAGCCTAAGCTCGGGGGAAGCTTTGACAGTGCGAGGACAACCACATCACCAGTTGTCGGCCGCTGGCGCAGCGGCGCTGTCGAGCATTACACTTGTGGTAATTGGCACATCTGCAGTTACAATTTTACCCCTCAGGAATGGGTACTCCATGATTTTCTATGTTAGTAGCACTCTGAATTAAAATTATTGAAGTACCAAATTCATCAGATTAGAAAGAATAGACAGTCAGTTTAATTTAAGTGTACTATAAAAGAGCTCAGAGTTACAAATCGATTCTTTTGGAATTTTATTCTTCTGCCAAACCAAATAGTCAGCAACAATTAGCAGAGTATTGCTCCATCTTATTGCAAACCACATATATATGAGGCATTATTTCTTTCTTGGGACATGTATATAAGCATGTAAGCCAATTTGACTTGGCTGAAAAAAATTAAGGAGCAGGTAAAGTCGGCGGGGATGTCATGGCCACTAGTATGTCTTCTGAAGACGAGGATTTTTTACACTCTCTCTTGCAGTCCTCCATTGTGGCGTAGCACCACGGATTTACCAAACAACAGAAGCAGATTCCCTTAGCGGCGCATTCATGACGCCAACTAGGGGTTGTGCATAGCATGTTTGGTAAATTGATCTTCTCGCCATATGTGTCATCCATGATTCGGCCTATGGAATAACAAATGAACAAATAATTTTTACAGAATTATTATATAGATTAAAGCAGAATAAATAAACACACAACAGGTTATCTATACCAATATAAAAAGATCCAAAGGGGCAGATCCAATTAATTTCGGCCATCAAACCAAGTCAATCCAATGATCCAGATTGCTCCAATGATGAGCTCTCAACATATTGAGCATGATAGCTTAACAAATATCAACATCTTTATTAATCTCATAATTAACACGTAATTGATATCCTACGTAATATCAACATGCAGTTGATTTTCTCCCTAATATCAACGTGCATTGCACGCACTTATTTACTAGTTTAGACAAAGGAAACAAAAGTGGTGTGTCTAGGGCACATCTAGATGTGCTCTAGTTATTGCACATCTAAGTGAGTGAATTAAGCATAGAGAGAAAGAGAAAAATGAAAAGAAAATATCTACACGAATCTCAACATAATCAATGACATAGGACTTAGATGTGCAATACTTATAGCACATCTAGATGTGCTTTAGCAAAATTGAAAAGAATATTACTGGAGAAGTGAAGAAATAGTGTGCTTACATTGAGCAATAGTAGCACAGCATAGGAGATGTAGAGACAGTAGGGCTAGTGCAAAGATGCGGATCGTGTACTTGTCCATAGCCGACCCGGCACAACACTGGAATGTAGATCACTTCCGTTGTCGACGAGAAATATTTGCTACCAATCAACACATGACCTAACCCGTATATATATAGAGAGGTTGAGAGAAGAGAGACCCGGTGCTATAACTCACCCCGATCCTGCGCTGTAAACAACGGGCAATACAATTGAACTTAAAGGACTGCCCCGATCATGCGCATAAATCAATCAAGATATTGTCCTCCGTTTTTAGACAAGTTTCCATGTTACAAAACCATAGCTCCAGGGTTCCACCGCCGCCGACCCAGGCCATCTCTCGAGCCGGACCTATGGCGTAGGGTTCCGGGGAGAATCTGCTGGTGCCCACCACATGGGGTCTCGCTTTCGCCGTGCACAGGGTGGAGACCGATCAGCGAGGGCGGCCGTGATGGTATGTTGCTTTCCTTTGTATGGGTTCTTCTTCTATAAGATCGATCACTTCTCACGAAAATTTATGCGCCAACATCCGGCCTGCGGGAACGCAGCGGAGGCGAGCTTGCAGTGGATGTTCCAGGGGTGCCCCAGCGGCACGACGACCTATGGCATCCTCCTCGATGTGCCCCACATCGGCAGCGGCAACCTCGTCCGCGAAGACCTCGCCTTGGGCTGCTGTGCATGTGCAGTTGAGTGCCGATCTCCCTTTACCCTATCTGATAAACTAATTGAGTTTTGTGGCTCTTTTTTGTCTTTCTCGGCCCTTGTCTTTGACCTGAATCTGGATCCGCATGTGAAGGCTTTGTACTAAACATTGAGGTAATGTACCAGATTACTTATCCGGATCTTACCGGTGAATGCTTGAACTTGAGCTGGACAAGATATGCCATTTTGTGATCTATTTCACTTTCCTGGCAGTCTCAAGATTGTACCTCCACGTGAGAAAATCAATTTTTAGATGGACTGGTTGAATAGGCAAAGAACACAATTTTGCAAGGTTGCTAACGTTGGTGTGGAAAGAATTTCCCTACAAACTGCTTGCATGTGGTATTCAATATTCTCACTTCCGTGTCTTCTGATCACGCTTATTAGACCACCATTTTTTCTTATTTCATTGTGAAAATGTCTAAGAAGCGTAATGAGCTTCTGGGCGTCGGCAGCTGTGTGCAAGCAAAGCTCTACCGCCGCGCAGGCGTGGCTGTCTGCTCTGCGGTTGGTCCGTACTATCTTGGCCGCGCACGAGCAAGTTCACATGTGATAGAACTATATTAGTGATTTTTCTGTCTACTTTACCACCATCTGTGACATCTCTACATGTTCTCAGGGCACTGTTTGGCATTTACAGTACACACATAGACAAACAAATGAACAGGCAAGACACAAGGACTCCTTAGAACTAACACAAGAGTATTGGTGCAGCACATGACCCGTTCTCAATTTGACTTCATGTTTCTTTTCATGGAAGCTACGACCTACGAGACAGTAAAAGAAGGGAGCAACTAGTTAACGAGCGCTCCTTCGGGAGCCTCACAACGATCAGCGTCACTTGGCGCGCTCTCAGCCATTCGCGCTTCCTCCGGATTTTGTTTTATTATTTTTCCGCACGCGTTTTCGACTTTTTAAGTGGTTTTTTCCGGGGTTTTTCGACGTTTTGGTTTTCCTCTGGTCTTCCTTAGCTTTTCGACACAAAAAAATTAAAAAAAAAATCCGCGAAAAAACATGTTTTTTTTTCTTTCGTGAAAGTTTTTTGGGCACGGTTTTTTCCACGAGAGGCACGGTTGTGCTTTAGCGAGAGCCACGGCCGTGCCTTTCGGAAACGAAAAAAAGACGCGTTTTCTGTTTTTTCTTTAGCGAGAGTCACGGTTTTGCTTTCGCGAGAGGCACGGTTTTGCTTCTGCGAGAGGCACGGTCGTGCTTTCGTGAGAGTCACGGCCGTGCCTTTCGGAAAGGGAAAAATAAAATGCGTGTTCTATTTTTTTTCCACGAGAGTCACGGTTTTGCTTCTGCGAGATGCACGGTTGTGCTTTCGCGAGAGTCACGGCCGTGCCTCTCAGAAAGGGAAAAAACACATTTTCTGTTTTTTCCTTTCGCGAGAGTCACGGTTTTGTTTCTGCCAGAGGCATGGTTGTGCTTTCGCGAGAGTCACAGCCGTGCCTCTCGGAAAGGAAAAAACAAAACGTGTGTTCTGTTTTTTTTCGCGAGAGTCACGGTTTTGCTTTCGCGAGAGGCACGATTGTGCTTTCGCGAGAGTCATACCGTGCCTCTCAGAAAAGGAAAAAAAATACATGTTTTCTGTTTTTTTCTTTCGCGAGAGTCACGGTTTTGCTTCCGCGAGAGGCACGGTTGTGCTTTTGCGAGAGTCACGGCCGTGCCTCTCGGAAACGGAAAAAAACACGTTTTCTTTTTTTTTTCTTTTCACGAGAGTCACGATTTTACTTCCACGAGAAGCACGGGTGTGATTTCGCGAGAGGCATGGGCATGCCTCTTTCGGAAAGGAAAAAAACTGTGCTCCCGGTTCGGTTTTTTCGCCTGGTTTTTCTCGTCCGGTTTTTTTGTGAGGAAAAAAAGTTCGTCAAAACATATCAACATGGGATCTAGTTTTGAAGATCTCGACGAGGAATCCAATGGTGAAAACGGTTTAAGATTTGGACGCATGATTTAAAAGATTAAACATTTTGAATAAACGGATCTACGAAAAAAGGGAAAACTTCCAGGTTGTGACAAATGGCGCGTTGTATGTGCGCCACTTGTCGCGACCTGCAAAAGAGGAGTGTTCTTTGCAACAAGTACTCCTTAATTAGTGATTCGGTAAAAGAAAGGAGTCAGCCTCCACATAAGGTTTTTCTACGGGGTTAATGCATAATGTACAAATTACAGAACTCCCCGTTGGCTAATTAGGGGATCACACTGCGCCGTGATTATGGGATAATCTTCGACTAAATAAAAGGAAAACAAAGGCGTGTAACCTGAGTCTTTTTCCACCTGTTCCAGCCATCGCGCGGAGGAGGCGGACGACCGCGTGAGCACGATGAGCAGTCGCTGCCTCGTCCACCCGGGCTTCTTCTTCGATCCAACCGAGCGCACCACTCTTTAACCGGACCGGACCAAAGATTTTTCGGTCCATATTTCACAGACTGGACCGGCCATTTTTTTTAGTTGTGCAGGACTGAGCTGGCCGGGACCACGCAGCCACGAGTGGTGTCGTCCACCCCGAGCCACATCCCACCTTTACTACCTCATGGTTGCATAGATTCTCTCCACTAGCAATTATGATGTTGTGTCATCCCACCCTAGCATCGCTGGAGGCGGCTTTCCACCCCCTCCACGATGCACTCTCCATTGTCGGCCTCCATCCTCAGCGTTGAGGATGCTGTACAAGCGGCGGGATGGAAGCGCAGAACCGCGGACTGCCCTGCCCCCACACTAACCCTTCGGTATGCTGATACGCCGAAGCCCAACCGTCGCGTCCGTGAACTCCAGCGGCCTTGATTCAAGGTACGAGGTAAAAAAATTGATTCTCATGTCGTGTATGCCAACTGATTATTCACTCTGCTACTCCTAATTTTCTTGCAATTTTCAGGGAATTGTTTAATCCTGATCGACAAGATGATATATGTGCATTATCAAGATCACAAATTCACATTAAAGGCTGATGCCGGCGTCTCCAAGACATATAAATGCATGCATCTGGCTGGCACCAAAAGCAAGAATGATTACTTCATTTGTCATGAATCACACTTGTAAGGTATCCAATCAGTCGTTCACTTGCTTGCTTGATGTCTTCGGTTTGGATGCTGATATGTAGTTCAGCTGATAGATCTGTGGGTTCGTTCCATCACCTCAGATTGTTGTTGCATGTATGCAGGCAATCTTTTTTTTCGGGAATGACGGGGGGAAACCCCACCGTTTGTTATATTACTCGAAGGACTCGGCATCATACAATGTTTTTATTGAAAAGATAAAAGCAACAAGATAAGGAAGACATCAGAGGCAGGGGGGAGGAGAGACTCATCTATGCTAAGCACAAGCAAGGAGCAAGGCACGAACGACCATCAGCTAGTGGCGCTCATGGTCAGGGAAGCGCCTACTCCAGATAAGGAGGTCATCGGAAGCCTTCTGGAGAACTGAACTCGCGTCACATTGTCGGCGGTTGAAGACCACGTCGTTCCGTGCCTTCCAAACCTGCCAGAGGAGAACAAACAGCCCATCTCTCCAACACAAGCGAGAGACAGACTCAGGGGGAGCAGAGGAGAGAGCCTCGCCAACACAACGTAGGGAGCCCATGCTGAGCCGCCCCCAGACCTCGGCTGTGCGCGTACAGGTGATGAAGAGGTGGTCAATGGTCTCATCAGCGCCACAAGACTCGCATGACGGGGTGGGGGAGCAACTTTTGGCGTGGAGGTTCACCCGCGTGCTAAGGCGCCCGCCGGTGAGAAGACGCGCGAACACCTTGATCTTCGAGAGAAGGCGGGAGGCCCAAATCTCGGAGGAGGTGAGGTCGGTGCAGCGTGCAGGGAGAGCACCCGGAACACTGCACGTGAGGAGAACCACGTCTCTGGGCCCCAGGCCATGATCCGGCGATCCGCCCTAGGGTAGAGATGGACGGAGCGGAGCACCACCTAGACCGCCTCCAGCTCCACAGCGGCCATAGCGGACAACCGCGGTTGGAGCGAGATGCCGTCCCGAAGGACACCCGCGACGGTGGCGTTAGGCCGCGTCGAGTGGGAGAAGAGAGCCTCGAACTGGATCTAGTCTCTAGGGGAGTTGTTGAGGAGGACCGAAGTGTGACCTGTGGAGAGGATGGAATGAATCCAACCACACCACCGATTATCGAAGCCACGGGCAGAAAGAATTGTGAGGAGACTGTTCCAGTTGACTGAGTCAAAGGCTTTGCGGAAATCGATTTTGAACACTAGAGTGGGGACTTTCCGAATGTGACAAGCACGCACTAGGTCGGCTGCGTAGATGATATTCTCGGATATACGACGGCCATGGAGGAAACCGGTTTGGTCGGGGTCGACAAGAGAATGAATAAAACGTTGGAGACGAGAGCATAGGGCTTTTGTGATGGCTTTCATGATACAGTTTTGAAGCGAAATTGGGCGGAAGTTGGAAGGGCAGCGGGCGGCCTCAAACTTGGGCACGGTTGATGCGAGTAAGGTCGATGGACCCGGCGTAGAAATCACAGAAGACGTCTTCGACATCGTTAGCAATAATATCCCAGAACTTAACGTAGAAAGACGGGCCAAAGCCATCCGGGCCGGGGCTGGAAAGCTTGTTCATATCCAGGAATGCGTTTATAATTTTCGAGGGGGTGAAAGGGGATGAGAGGTCCGCGGGGAGGTGGTGTGAGTCGTGATAGAGATCCGCAAGGGGAAAATCCCAACGACAAGGAGAAGTAGTGCCCAGAAGCAGCCTATAGTAGTCTCTAAGGGCAGCTGCCTTATCATCGTGGGTCGTGATGTCAACGTTGTTTACTGAAAGAATGGGAATGCCATTTCTACGGAAGCGGGCGGAAGCAGAAGCGTGGAAGAATTGGGTGTTTTCGTCTCCATCGATGGCGCACCGGACCTTGGCACGAAGTTTCCAGTAGAGGACGCGTTCTTTGACGGAGACACGGAGGGCGTCAATGGTGAGAGAGCGAAGTAGACACTCAAGGTGAGAGAGAGCGCGCACTTCTTCCAAACGGTCAAGAATGTTAATGAGGAAGCGACAGTCCTGCTCCTGGATGGCAGCCGGAGACAGACGTCTGGCCCAACGCTTGCAACTGAGCCTGCATTGGTGCAAGCGAGCAACGAGGCGTGCTGTCGCATACGGACGGAAAGTCGAGGACCACGCGGAAGCAATAGTATGGCAGAAGGAGGGGTGTAGCGCCCAAGATTTCTCGAACCGAAAAACAGTAGAGCGGGGGGCGCGAGAGGAAATGGTGGCGAGTAGGGGGGCGTGGTCGGAGGTTGAGCGGGAGAAGGACGAAAGGGTGGAGGTAGGGAACATGGCATCCCAATCCACGTTAACAAGAACGCGGTCGAGGCGGGCAAGGTGGGGGAGGATTGGCAGTTGGACCAAGTATATAACCGATCCCGAAGCGGGAGATCAATGAGCGCGAGCCCGTTGATGAAGTTGTTAAACAGAGTTGCCTCTGAACGCGAGGAGTCCGTGTTACGGTTAGCCGGGATTTGAGCGAGGTTAAAATCTCCAACAATAGCCCAGGGAGTGGAGACGGAGGGAGCATGGGCGGAGAGCTCGGAAAGGAAGTCAGCTTTCGCCGCATGGGAGCAGGGGGCATAGACGTTGGACACGCGGACAGCGGAGTTATCACAACAAAGGGTAAGGTCAACAGAGAGGACATGGGTGATGGGTAACGTTGCAGAAAACAAAAATTTTCCTACGGTTTCACCAAGATCCATCTATGACTTCATCTAGCAACGAGTGATTGGATTGCATCTACATACCTTTGTAGATCACGCGCGGAAGCGTTCAAAGAACGGGGATGAGGAAGTCGTACTCGACGTGATCCAAATCACCGGAGATCCTAGCGCCGAACGGACGGCACCTCCGCGTTCAACACACGTACGGTCAGCGTGACGTCTCCTCCTTGATCCAGCAAGGGGAAGGAAAGGTTGATGAAGATCCAGCAGCACGACGGCGTGGTGGTGGATGCAGGGGTCACCGCAGCAGGGCTTCGCCGTTCTACTACGAGAGGGAGAGGTGAAGCAGGGGAGAGGGAAGCACCAAGACTCAAGGGTGCGGCTGCCCCCTCCCTCCCCCCTTTATATAGGCCCCCTAGGGGGTGCGCCGGCCCTAGGAGATGGGATCTCCTAGAGGGGGGGGCAGCCAAGGGGTGGAGTGCCCCCCAAGCCAGGTGGCCCCCCCCCACCCTAGGGTTCCCAACCCTAGGCGCATGGGGTGGGCCAAGGGGGGCGCACCAGCCCACTATGGGCTGCTTCCCCTCCCCACTTTGGCCCATGGGGCCCTCCGGAATGGGTGGCCCCACCCGGTGGACCCCCGGGACCCTTCCGGTGGTCCCGGTACAATACCGGTGACCCTCGAAACTCTCCCGATGGCCGAAACTGCACTTCCTATATATAATTCTTCACCTCCGGGCCATTCCGGAACTCCTCATGACGTCCGGGATCTCATCCGGGACTCCGAACAACTTTCAGGTTACTGCATATTATATCTCTACAACCCTAACGTCACCGAACCTTAAGTGTGTAGACCCTACGGGTTCGGGAGACATGTAGACATGACCGAGATGGCTCTTCGGTCAATAACCAATAGCGGGATCTGGATACCCATGTTGGCTCCCACATGATCCTCGATGATCTCATCGGATGAACCATGATGTCGAGGATTCAAGCAACCCCGTATACAATTCCCTTTGTCAATCGGTACGTTACTTGCCCGAGATTCGATCGTCGGTATCCCAATACCTCTTCAATCTCGTTACCGGCAAGTCACTATACTCGTACCGTAATGCATGATCCTGTGACCAGACACTTGGTCACTTTGAGCTCATTATGATGATGCATTACCGAGTGGGCCCAGAGATACCTCTCCGTTATACGGAGTGACAAATGCCAGTCTTGATCCGTGTCAACCCAACAGACACTTTCAGAGATACCCGTAGTATACCTTTATAGTCACCCAGTTACGTTGTGACGTTTGGTACACCCAAAGCACTCGTACGGCATCCGGGAGTTAGACGATCTCATGGTCTAAGGAAAAGATACTTGACATTGGAAAAAACTCTAGCAAACGAACTATACGATCTTGTGCTATGTTTAGGAATGAGTCTTGTCCATCACATCATTCTCCTAATGATGTGATCTCGTTATCAATCACATCCAATGTCCATAGTCAGGAAACCATGACTATCTGTTGATCAACGAACTAGTCAACTAGAGGCTTACTAGGGACATGTTGGTGTCTATGTATTCACACATGTATTACGATTTCCGGATAACACAATTATAGCATGAATAAAAGACAATTATCATGAACAAGGAAATATAATAATAATCCTTTTATTATTGCCTCTAGGGCATATTTCCAACAATGGGTGGACGAAAAACTACTACTGAGAGAGAAAACTGAGTCATCCCACGCAGAGAAAATCCCCCCCGACGCGCCAACCGAGTCGAGCAGGACAAAGGAGCGAAGACGAGGTGGGAGGAACGAGTTAGTTTTGGTTAAGGCGGGGGCAACAAGCTTAGTTTCTTGAAGAGCCAGAAAACGTGGTTGCATGGCCTCGATATTAGTGCGCACGTCCATGCATTTGTCACTGTTGCCCAGACCACGAACGTTCCAAGTACAGATCCCGAATGAGCTAGTCATTAGAGTACGAGGGGCACCGGGGACAGGGCAGAAAAAAGGAGAGAGTAGGAGACAGCAACAAGTAGAAAAGAACAGGCATGTTAAGCAAACAACAAGGCCTAAGGCCGTTACAGGACCCCACGGGGGGAAAGGAGGAAAAGGAAAAAAGATACAATGCTCCGACAGCCTAGCCAGGAGGCCCACGGACGGGAGCACGAGAACAAGCCTGAACATCTAAAAAGGGAGGAGGGATTGGGGGAACAGACTACGGGCCCGCCAGGCATAGAGCACAAGCAACACAATGGACCCCAACGAGGCTGCCAAGTAGGATAGCAGATCATGGCGCACGGGCTGCCTTCTCGGCCTTGGCCCTAGCCGCCAGAGCCTCCATGTCAACACCGCAGACGACACCCATCTCCTGGAGCTGACGAAGAAAGGTGGAGGCCGGCACACCGTCGAGAACGTCCAGCCCAGCAGCACGAACCGCCACGCGCATGCGAGGGGAGCGCTTCCCGGCGTCGAAGCGCGCCGCCTTGACCACCTTGGCGCGGTCGATCATCTTGACGTACTTGGCCGGTTCCTTGCCGACGAGACGGGAGCTCCGGCGAGTGAACTCGCCGTCGACAGCGCGTTTGCGCTGCCCATGGGACTTCAGCGCCGCGTGCTCGTGCCCGTCAGTTGTGAGGTCGGAGGGAGCCAAGAGAGGAGAGAGGACCGGCGTAGTCGAGTCGGAGGCAGCCTCGTCAGAGACCGCAGAGGGAGAGCCAGAGTCGTCCCCGTCCGAGACCAGGGGGGTCCCAGGAGGGAAGATGGAGCACCAGCGAGCTGGGAAGGGCTCAGAGAGGAGGCATGACATGCGTCGGCCCAGCTCACGGCTGAACGCCACCATGTTGGCGCTGTCCATCGGGGAGACAACCAGACCAGCGGGGAGATGAGCGAGGGAGAGGTCTCCAAACCCCCCCAGACTCGCGGTGTCGTCCGAGCCGAAGACGACCATCATTACCCCATAGTGGGACGCAGCCAAGCCGATGGAGTTGGTGCCGAGGCGGCGCTCGAACGCCCGTAGGAGGAGGTCGGCAGGGCTGGCCGACGGGGGGTTGATGAGCGCGTACGCGAAGTGACGGGAGTGGCTCATGTCAGCCACCGCCGGCATGAAGCACTCGGCGTACTCCGGGCAGCGCCTGTTGGACGCCACCCTCTCCGCCTGAGAGTTGCCAGCCACAGAGTGGGGCGGCGCGGACGGTGGAGCGTGGGAAGAGGGAGCCGAGCAGGAGCCGCACGACAGTGGGGCGCCACGAGGGAAAGGGGTCGGAGGACGACGAGGGAAGCAGCGAGAGCGTTCCTCATCCAGCTCGCGGTGGAACTTCGCCATCCAGTGTTCCTTCGGCGGAGTGCGATGAAGCGGTGACCCGCCTGGGGAGGTCGAGCGGGAGCGAGGGGGGAGTGACGGAGGGCATCAGAAAGCCTGCAGGGGGAACGCGTGAGCTCAAGGGGGAAGGAGTAGAGGAGGTAGACAGAGGGGAAAGGAGGACAAGGGGCTCGAACGTACATGATGAGCTGCGGTGGCCGGAGCGTCCACAGTCCCGACAGCGAACAGGATCGCGGCAGTCCCGGACAAGATGAGCGGACGAGTAACACTTGTGGCATAGCTTCTTGACAGGGGAGGGAAGGAAAGCGAGGATGCGAGGACGGCGAGTGTTTGGGGAAGCCGGGGTGAGCAGGGCCTCTTTATAGGACCGAGGCAGAGTGGGAGCGCCGCCCGCGGATGGAACCCGCGGAGAACCGGGGCATGGGGGAGCGGCGCAGCTGCGCACATCCTCCAGCAGCCGGATTCGCGTGGCGTGGCCGAGGAGAGGGGCGGGATTCATGGCGGAGGCGGAAGAGAGAGGGGAGGTAGGATGGGAGCGGGATAGGGCCGGGGTAGGAGAAGACATGACTGAGCGGGAGGGAGGGATAGGCGCGCTGCACGCGTCGTGCCGCATGGGCATGGGTTCGTCGGGCCCAGAGCCACGAGGGGACGCAACATGCACGCGCGAGGGATTCCAGCAGCTACCGGGGGTGCGCAGATCGAGGGGCTGCGCGCGGGAGGGAAAAACGGCGGGATCATGGGCATGCGGACGACTGCTTGAAAGCGTGGGGCCCAAAGCCGCTGCATGAGCATGCAGCGGCGCGTTTGAATCCGCAGGGTCCACGGGAGCAGCGCACTCAAGCGTGAGCTGATAGGCAGCAATGGCGTCGGATCGCAGGCGATGGAGGGAAAGGATAGTGCGGCCGAGACGAAGAGTCGCCGAGGCAACAATGAAATTGGCAACGTCCGGAGACGCGGCAAGGGCGCTGAAGCCGGCCGGGCCATCAGCGACGACAATGAAACGATCCGGCGCATCGGTAAGGAGGAAGTTAAGAGCATTTTTAACGAAGCACACGTTGATCCGAGAAGAAGGCACTTCGGGGGACACCCAGAAACGGCACTGCGCTACCGAATGCGGGCGAGCAAGCGGACAAGCAACCATGGTGTGGAAATTGAGCAATACCGAATCGAGGAACGCCGCACCTGGTTTTTTGTAGATGACCCGGCCTGGCTTGCCCAGCCAGAGACCTCGCAGAAGGGCGTCGCTGTCGTCATTGCAAGCGACGACGGAGGTGGAGATGCCACGCGGGGTGGGGGACGGCGCGCCGTCGACCCGCCAGGGTAGCGTTAGCGGGGAGGGATCGACGACCGGCAAAAAGGAGAGACTGCCGAGGCGGCCGAGGTCGTGCGAGGCAGCGTGGGCGCCGCGGCCGGGGCGGCCAGCGGCGCGGGGCAGCATGGGCGCCGCAGCCGGGGCGGCCTGCGGCGCGAAGTGGGCGCCGCGGGCGCGGTGGCAGCGTGGTCGCCGTGGCCGCAGCGGCCGGCGGCGCGAGAGCAGCGAGGTCGCCTCAGTGTCCCCTAGCGGACGCACACGCTCTCGCTCCCTCTAGTTTTCCGAATAACCTTGTTATTTTTTCTTTCAATCTTTTTATTTTTTTGAGAGCTTCGGTGATATTCTTGAACCAAAATGGCTAGGGCCAGGAAACGGACAACCTCTATTTCCACCCTCAAATCTTTTTATTTTCTAGCTTTGATTAACAAGAAAAGGCTTGATTCTGGTATATATTCCTCGGCGTAGAAACTAGAAGCTCCGTGATATTTTTTTCTTGCCACATACACGAAGGATTGTGCATACATCTGGCCCGTTGAAATCAACATATGGTTTCTTCAGGGACTTGTGAACATAGCATGGGCATTTAGATATTTTTTTTAGCATTCTTCAGGGTCTTGACGAACAGCCAATTAATAATACGAGGTAAGGAGAGCAGAAGTTTAGTGCATGTTCAGCTCCATCCACTGATGTATATATGCAAGGGAAAAAGATTACGTCTTTTGGTGAGAAAGATTCATCAGCCAGGAACTGTATATTTTGCTAAACTTTATCTGTTCTCTTAATATGCAGCGTTCAAATCTTCCCGTCTATATTTGTAAATTTTACAAGGTTCCCATTACCCGAGGGATACAGACATATTGAGTTTGGTTGAAGGAAAAGAAAATAAGAGTGATTTAACAATAATAGATGGGAAATAATGATGGTTCATATGCATGGAGATTCGGAAAGGTGTGGTAGCTCCCGGGGGGGGCACCCTGCTATCTACCCGTCTGACCTTGCTGGGATTCGTGCCGTCTTCTGTCAAAGCACAGAGCTGCTCAGTGTCAGCATGCTTATCGAGTCCATTTGACCATTCTAATTGTGGTGCTATGGGGAGTAGTAGGCTATGGGCAGTAGCCGTCTCGTGGGGCATCAGGAGCAGTCCAGTGCTGAAAAGACTTGTCATAGAGTATGTAGGTGGCGTGCCGTACCACTGTTCCCGACAGCTGCGTCTGGTCATGTGCACTAGCTCATGAAAATGCCTTCTAAGTAATAAATCTCCCCAAAAGGCTTTGCATGCATCAGGGTAGTTGATGTAGCTCTTCACGGGAAAGATGCTACACTGACCGAGCTGTGTGACAGGTGAGTGAGAATCCGTATAGGTTAAACAGTGACTTACAAAGCCCATTGCGATTTTCAAACAATTTACTACTTCGGCTCTTACTGTTCACATACCCTGCAAATCTATTCGCTGTTGCAGGACAGGGCATGAATCACCAATTCAGACACTGTGGATGGACAGCGAGGATAAGCGGGTGTCCCGACCCCCGGGACCTAAAAGTCCTAACTCATGGAGATTTTAAAGGTATTTATATTTTACTCTAAAGATTAGTCAAGGTTTATGACTACGTTGGTCTCGGAAACGGAAAAAAATGCATTTTTCTTTTTTTTTTCTTTCACGAGAGTCTCGATTTTGCTTCCACGAGAAGCACGGGTGTGATTTCGCGAGATGCACGGGTGTGCCTCTTTCGGAAAGGAAAAAAACCATGCTCCCGGTTCGGTTTTTTCGCCCGGTTTTTCTCGTCCGGTTTTTTCGTGAGAAAAAAAGTTCGTCAAAACCTATCAACATGAGATCTAGTTTTGAAGATCCCGACGAAGAATCCAATGGTGAAAATTATTAAAGATTTGGGCGTATGGTTTAAAAAACAAAACGTTTTGAATAAACGGATCTACGAAAAAAGGGAAAACTTCCAGGTTGCGACAAATGGCACGCCGTATATGCGCCACTTGTCGCGACCTGGAAAGTGAAGTGTTCTTTGCAACGAGTACTCCTTAATTAGTGATTCGATAAAAAAAGGGGGTCAGCCTCCACAGGAGGTTTTTTTGCGGGGTTAATGCATACATACAAATTACAGAACTCCCCATTGGCTAATTAGGGGTTCACTCTCAGCAAATGATCGTGGGATGGCGCCGTGATTATGGGATAATCCTCGACTAAATAAAAGGAAAACAAAGGCGTGTAACCTGAGTCTTCTTCCACCTCTTCCAGCCATCGCGTGGAGGAGGCAGACGACCGCGTGAGCACGATGAGCGGTCACTGCCTCGTCCACCTGGGCTTCTTCTTCGGTCCAACCGAGCGCACCACTCTTTAACGGGACCGGACCAAAGATTTTTCAGTCCATATTTCACAGACTGGACCGGCCATTTTTTTAAGGTGTCGTCCACCCCGAGCCACATCCCACCTTACTACCTCACGGTGGCATAGATTCTCTCCACCAGCAATTATGATGTTGTGTCATCCCGCCCTAGCATCGCTGGAGGCGGCTTTCCACCCCCTCCACGATGCACTCTCCATTGTCGGCCTCCATCCTCAGCGTTGAGGATGCTGTACAAGCGGCGAGATGGAAGCGCAGAACCGCGGACTGCCCTGCCCCCACACTAATCCTTCGGCATGCTGATACGCTGAAGCCCAACCGTCGCGTCCGTGAACTCCAGCGGCCTTGATTCAAGGTACGAGGTAAAAAAATTGATTCTCATGTCATGTATGCCAACTGATTCTTCACTCTGCTACTCCTAATTTTCTTGCAATTTTCAGGGAATTGTTTAATCCTGATCGACCAGATGATATATGTGCATTATCAAGATCACAAATTCACATTAAAGGCTGACGCCGGCGTCTCCAAGACATATATAAATGCATGCATCTGGCTGGCACCAAAAGCAAGAATGATTACTTCATTTGTCATGAATCACACTTGTAAGGTATCCAATCAGTCGTTCACTTGCTTGCTTGATGTCTTCGGTTTGGATGCTGATATGTAGTTCAGCTGATAGATCTGTGGGTTCGTTCCATCACCTCAGATTGTTGTTGCATGTATGCAGGCAATCTTTTTTTTCGAGAATGACGGGGGGAAACCCCACCGTTTGTTATATTACTCGAAGGACTCGGCAGTCATACAATGTTTTTATCGAAAAGATAAAAGCAACAAGATAAGGAAACATCAGAGGCAGGGGGGAGGAGAGACTCATCTATGCTAAGCACAAGCAAGGAGCAAGGTGCGAACGACCATCAGCTGGTGGCGCTCATGGTCAGGGAAGCACCTACTCCAGATAAGGAGGTCATCGGAAGCCTTCTGGAGAACTGAACTCGCGTCACATTGTCGGCGGTTGAAGACCACGTCATTCCATGCCTTCCAAACCTGCCAGAGGAGAACAAACAACCCATCTCTCCAACACAAGCGAGAGACAGACTCAGGGGGAGCAGAGGAGAGAGCCTCGCCAACACAACGTAGGGAGCCCATGCTGAGCCGCCCCCAGACCTCGGCTGCACGCGTACAGGTGATGAAGAGGTGGTCAATGGTCTCATCAGCGCCACAAGACTCGCATGACGGGGTGGGGGGAGCAACTTTTGGCATGGAGGTTCACCCGCGTGCTAAGGCGCCCGCCGGTGAGAAGACGCGCGAACACCTTGATCTTCGAGGGGAGGCGGGAGGCCCAAATCTCGAAGGAGGTGAGGTCGGTGCAGCCGTGCAGGGAGAGCACCCAGAACACTGCACGCGAGGAGAACCGCATCTCCGGGCCCCAGCCATGATCCGGCGATCCGCCCTAGGGTAGAGATGGACGGAGCAGAGCACCACCTAGACCGCCTCCAGCTCCGCAGCGGCCATAGCGGACAGCCGCGGTTGGAGCGAGATGCCGTCCCGAAGGACACCCGCGACGGTGGCGTTAGGCCGCGTCGAGTGGGAGAAGAGAGCCTCGAACTGGAAGCACAACACCCATCCGGGGAGCCACCTGTCCTGCCAGAAAGAAGTAGTGCAGCCATCCCCGAGCTCCACGCGGGTAACCGACCTGTACGTCGGCAGACCCATGTTGACGATGCTCTGGAGAAAAGACGAGGACGACGTGGAATCACCGATGTCGCCGCGGGAGCAGCGCAGGAACCACTGCTTCCAAGGTGGAGACTCTAGGAGGTGAAGCTTGTGGATGAAGTTGAGAAGCAAGCACATGTTTTGCCGTCAAAGATCGCAGATCCCGAAGCCACCTTCCTGCACATCAACACACACCTTATACCAAGCAATTAGACAGAGAGCACTCGAGCAAGTATCCTTTCCGGTCCAAAAAAAACACGACCCCTACGATCGATTTGCTCAACCACGCCAGGAGGGAGAAGAAAGGAACACATAAAGTATGTGGGGAGGTTGTTGAGAACCGCGTTGCAGAGGACGAGCCTGCCGCCAGTTGAGAGAAGGAGAGCACGCCAACCGGAGAGGTAACGGTCGAACGAGCGAAGGAGGGGGTCGTACGCAGAAATGGGGAGTTTGAGGGGGGAGAGGGGAAGGCCTAGGTACGGTTGGGGAAACAACGAGATAGGACAGCCGAGAGCCGCCGCCATCGCGATGGCGTCGGCTCCATCACAGTGCATAGGAACGAACACGGACTTGTGAAAGTTGATCGCCAGGCCGGTCGCATGGGCAAACGAGTTGAGGAGTGATTTAAGATGGACCGCCGAAGGGAGGTCCGCGCGACAAAGGATCAAAGTGTCATCCGCATACTGAAGAACGGGGCATGACAACGAAGGTTCGATCGGGTGGGCTAGCTGGCCCGCAGAGCAAGCAGAACGGATAAGGCGTTGGAGCACATCTGCCACGAGCAAGAAAAGGTGGGGGGAGAGGGTGTCCCCTTGCCGGAGCCCGTTCCGACAAAGGATCTAGTCTCCAGGGGAGTTGTTGAGGAGGACCGAAGTGTGACCTGTGGAGAGGATGGAATGAATCCAACCACACCATCGATTATCGAAGCCGCGGGCAGAAAGAATTGTGAGGAGACTGTTCTAGTTGACTGAGTCAAAGGCTTTGCGGAAATCGATTTTGAACACTAGAGTGGGGACTTTCCGAATGTGACAAGCACGCACTAGGTCGGCTGCGTAGATGATATTCTCGGATATACGACGGCCATGGAGGAAACCGGTTTGGTTGGGGTCGACAAGAGAATGAATAAAACGTTGGAGACGAGAGCATAGGGCTTTTGTGATGGCTTTCATGATACAATTTTGAAGCGAAATTGGGCGGAAGTCGGAAGGGCAGCGGACGTCCTCAAACTTGGGCAGGAGGACAAGGAAGGCACGGTTGATGCGAGTAAGGTCGATGGACCCGGCGTAGAAATCACGGAAGACGTCTTCGACGTCGTTAGCAATAATATCCCAGAACTTAACGTAGAAAGACGGGCCAAAGCCATCCAGCCCGCGGCTGGAAAGCTTGTTCATATCCAGGAAGGCGTTTATAATTTCCGAGGGGGTGAAAGGGGATGAGAGGTCCGCGGGGAGGTGGTGTGAGTCGTGATAGAGATCCGCAAGGGGAAAATCCCAACGACAAGGAGAAGTAGTGCCCAGAAGCAGCCTATAGTAGTCTCTAAGGGCAGCTGCCTTATCGTCGTGGGTCGTGATGTCAACGTTGTTTACTGAAAGAATGGGAATGTGATTTCTACGGAAGCGGGCGGAAGTAGAAGCATGGAAGAATTGGGTGTTTTCGTCTCCATCGATGGCGCACCGGACCTTGGCACGAAGTTTCCAGTAGAGGATGCGTTCTTTGACGGAGACACGGAGGGCGTCAATGGTGAGAGAGCTAAGTAGACACTCAAGGTGAGAGAGAGCGCACACTTCTTCCAAACGGTCAAGAATGTTAATGAGGAAGCGACAGTCCTGCTCCCGGACGGCAGCCGGAGACAGACGTCTGGCCCAACGCTTGCAACTGAGCCTGCATTGGTGCAAGCAAGCAACGAGGCGTGCTGTCTCATCCGGACGGATAGTCGAGGACCACGTGGAAGCAATAGTATGGCGGAAGGAGGGGTGTAGCGCCCAAGATTTCTCAAACCGAAAAACAGTAGAGCAGGGGGCGCGAGAGGAAATGGTGGCGAGTAGGGGGACGTGGTCGGAGGTTCAGCGGGAGAAGGACGAAAGGGTGGAGGTAGGGAACATGGAACCCAATCCACGTTAACAAGAACGCGGTCGAGGCGGGCAAGGATGAGGGAGGATTGGTGGTTGGACCAAGTATATAACCGATCCCGAAGCGGGAGATCAATGAGCGCGAGCCCGTTGATGAAGTTGTTAAACAGAGTTGCCTCTGAACGCGAGGAGTCCGTGTTACGGTTAGCCGGGATTCGAGCGAGGTTAAAATCTCCAACAATAGCCCAGGGAGTGGAGACGGAGGGAGCATGGGTGGAGAGCTCGGAAAGGAAGTCGACTTTCGCCGCATGGGCGCAGGGGGCATAGATGTTGGACACGCGGACAGCGGAGTTATCGGAACAAAGGGTAAGGTCAACAGAGAGGACATGGGTGATGGGTAACGTTGCAGAAAACAAAAAATTTCCTACAGTTTCACCAAGATCCATCTATGAGTTCATCTAGCAACGAGTGATCGGATTGCATCTACATACCTTTGTAGATCACGCGCGGAAGCGTTCAAAGAACGGGGATGAGGAAGTCATACTCGACGTGATCCAAATCACCGGAGATCCTAGCGCCGAACGGACGGCACCTCCGCGTTCAACACACATACGGTCAGCGTGACGTCTCCTCCTTATTGATCCAGCAAGGGGAAGGAAAGGTTGATGAAGATCCAGCAGCACGACGGCGTGGTGGTGGATGCAGGGGTCACCGCAGCAGGGCTTCGCCGTTCTACTACGAGAGGGAGAGGTGTAGCAGGAGAGAGGGAGGCGCCAAGACTCAAGCGTGCGGCTGCCCCCTCCCTCCCCCCTTTATATAGGCCCCCTAGGTGGTGCGCCGGCCCTAGGAGATGGGATCTCCTAGGGGGGGGGCCAAGGGGTGGAGTGCCCCCCAAGCCAGGTGGGGCGCCCCCCCCCCCACCCTAGGGTTCCCAACCCTAGGCGCATGGGGTGGGCCAAGGGGGGCACACCAGCCCACTATCGGCTGGTTCCCCTCCCCACTTTGGCCCATGGGGCCCTCCGGGATGGGTGGCCCCACCCGGTGGACCCCCGGGACCCTTCTGGTGGTCCCGATACAATACCGGTGACCCCCGAAACTCTCCCGATGGCCGAAACTGCACTTCCTATATATAATTCTTCACCTCCGGACCATTTCGGAACTCCTCGTGACGTCCGGGATCTCATCCGGGACTCTGAACAACTTTTGGGTTACTGCATATTATATCTCTACAACCCTAACGTCACCGAACCTTAAGTGTGTAGACCCTACGGGTTCGGGAGACATGTAGACATGACCGAGATGGCTCTCCGGTCAATAAACAACAGCGGGATCTGGATACCCATGTTGTCTCCCACATGCTCCTCGATGATCTCATCGGATGAACCACGATGTCGAGGATTCAAGCAACCCCGTATACAATTCCCTTTGTCAATCGGTATGTTACTTGCCCGAGATTCGATCGTCGGTATCCTAATACCTCGTTCAATCTCGTTACCGGCAAGTCACTTTACTCGTACCGTAATGCATGATCCCGTGACCAGACACTTGGTCACTTTGAGCTCATTATGATGATGCATTATCGAGTGGGCCCAGAGATACCTCTCCGTTATACGGAGTGACAAATCGCAGTCTTGATCCGTGTCAACCCAATAGACACTTTCGGAGATACCCGTAGTATACCTTTATAGTCACCCAATTACGTTGTGATGTTTGGTACACCCAAAGCACTCCTACGGCATCCGGGAGTTACACGATCTCATGATCTAAGGAAAAGATACTTGACATTGGAAAAACTCTAGCAAACGAACTATACGATCTTGTGCTATCTTTAGGATTGGGTCTTTTCCATCACATCATTCTCCTAATGATGTGATCTCGTTATCAATGACATCCAATGTCCATAGTCAGGAAACCATGACTATCTGTTGATCAACGAGCTAGTCAACTAGAGGCTTACTAGGGGCATGTTGGTGTCTATGTATTCGCACATGTATTACGATTTCCGGATAACACAATTATAGCATGAATAAAAGACAATTATCATGAACAAGGAAATATAATAATAATCCTTTTATTATTGCCTCTAGGGCATATTTCCAATAGTCTCCCACTTGCACTAGAGTCAATAATCTAGTTACATTGTGATGAATCGAACACCCATGGAATTCTGGTGTTGATCATGTTTTGCTCTAGGGAGAGGTTTAGTCAACGGATCTGCTACATTCAGGTCCGTATGTACTTTACAAATATCTATGTCTCCATCTTGAACATTTTCACAAATGGAGTTGAAGCGACGCTTGATGTGCCTGGTCTTCTTGTGAAACCTGGGCTCCTTGGCAAGTGCAATAGCTCCAGTGTTGTCACAGAAGAGTTTGATCGGCCCCGACACATTGGGTATGACTCCTAGGTCGGTGATGAACTCCTTCACCCAAATTGCTTCATGCGCTGCCTCCGAGGCTGCCATGTACTCCGCTTCACATGTAGATCCCGCCACGACGCTCTGCTTGCAACTGCACCAGCTTACTACCCCACCATTCAAAATATACACGTATCCGGTTTGTGACTTAGAGTCATCCAGATCTGTGTCGAAGCTAGCATCGACGTAACCCTTTACGACGAGCTCTTCATCACCTCCATAAACGAGAAACATTTCCTTAGTCCTTTTCAAGTACTTCAGGATATTCTTGACCGCTGTACAGTGTTCCTTGCCGGGATTACTTTGGTACCTACCTACCAAACTTACGGCAAGGTTTACATCAGGTCTAGTACACAACATGGCATACATAATAGAACCTATGGCTGAGGCATAGGGGATGAAACTCATCTCTTCTATATATTCTGCCGTGGTCGGACATTGAGCTGAGCTCAATTTCACACCTTGCAACACAGGCAAGAACCCCTTCTTAGACTGATCCATATTGAACTTCTTCAATATCTTATCAAGGTATGTGCTTTGTGAAAGACCTATGAGGCGTCTTGATCTATCTCTATAGATCTTGATGCCTAATATATAAGCAGCTTCTCCAAGGTCCTTCATTGAAAAACTCTTATTCAAGTAGGCCTTAATGCTGTCCAAAAGCTCTATATCATTTCCCATCAAAAGTATGTCATCTACATATAATATGAGAAATGCTACAGAGCTCCCACTCACTTTGTTGTAAACGCAGGCTTCTCCATAAGTCTGCATAAACCCAAACGCTTTGATCATCTCATCAAAGCGAATGTTCCAACTCCGAGATGCTTGCACCAGCCCATAAATCGAGCGTTGGAGCTTGCACACCTTGTCAGCATTCTTAGGATCGACAAAACCTTCCGGCTGCATCATATACAATTCTTCCTTAAGGAAACCATTAAGGAATGCCGTTTTGACGTCCATTTGCCATATCTCATAATCATAGAATGCGGCAATTGCTAACATGATTCGGACGGACTTCAGCTTCGCTACCAGTGAGAAAGTCTCATCGTAGTCAACCCCTTGAACTTGTCGATAACCCTTAGCGACAAGCCGAGCTTTATAGATGGTCACATTACCATCCGCGTCTGTCTTCTTCTTAAAGATCCATTTATTTTCTATGGCTCGCCGCTCAACGGGCAAGTCAGTCAAAGTCCATACCTTGTTTTCATACATGGATCCTATCTCAGATTTCATGGCTTCCAGCCATTTGTCGGAATCCGGGCCTGCCATCGCTTCTTCATAGTTCGAAGGTTCACCGTTGTCTAACAACATGATTTCCAAGACAGGGTTGCCGTACCACTCTGGTGTGGAACGTGTCCTTGTGGACCTACGAAGTTCAGTAGCAACTTGATTTGAAGTTTCATGATCATCATCATTAACTTCCTCTCTAGTCGGTGCAGGCACCTCAGGAACATTTTCTTGAGTTGCGCCATTTTCCGGTTCAAGAGGTAATACTTCATCAAGTTCTACTTTCCTCCCACTTACTTCTTTCGAGAGAAACTCCTTCTCTAGAAAGGATCCATTCTTGGAAACAAAGATCTTGCCTTCGGATCTGAGGTAGAAGGTATACCCAATAGTTTCTTTAGGGTATCCTATGAAGACGCATTTTTCTGACTTGGGTTCGAGCTTTTCAGGTTGAAGTTTCTTGACATAAGCATCGC
This sequence comes from Triticum dicoccoides, assembly GCF_002162155.2. Taxonomy (NCBI): domain Eukaryota; kingdom Viridiplantae; phylum Streptophyta; class Magnoliopsida; order Poales; family Poaceae; genus Triticum; species Triticum dicoccoides. Next base: position 771,993,630 of record NC_041382.1, read on the forward strand.
ATCCCCAAACTTTTAGAAACGACAGCTTAGGTTTCTTCCCAAACCATAACTCATACGGTGTCGTCTCAACGGATTTTGATGGAGCCCTATTTCAAGTGAATGCGGCAGTCTCTAAAGCATAGCCCCCAAAAGATAGCGGTAAATCGGTAAGAGACATCATAGATCGCACCATATCTAATAGAGTGTGATTACGATGTTCGGACACACCATTACGCTGAGGTGTTCCTGGCGGCGTGAGTTGTGAAACTATTCCACATTTTCTTAAGTGTGTGCCAAATTCGTGACTCAAGTATTCTCCTCCACGATCTGATCGTAGGAACTTGATTTTCCTGTCTCGTTGATTCTCAACCTCACTCTGAAATTCCTTGAACCTTTCAAAGGTCTCAGACTTGTGTTTCATTAAGTAGACATACCCATATCTACTCAAGTCATCAGTGAGGGTGAGAACATAACGATAACCACCGCGAGCCTCAACACTCATTGGACCGCACAGATCAGTATGTATGATTTCCAATAAGTTGGTTGCTCGCTCCATTGTTCCTGAGAACGGAGTCTTGGTCATTTTACCCATGAGGCATGGTTCGCATGTGTCAAATGATTCGTAATCAAGAGACTCTAAAAGTCCATCTGCATGGAGCTTCTTCATGCGTTTGACACCTATGTGACCAAGGTGGCAGTGCCACAAGTATGTGGGACTATCATTATCAACCTTACATCTTTTGGTACTCACACTATGAATATGTGTAGCATTACGCTCGAGATTCATTAAGAATAAACCATTCACCATCGGAGCATGACCATAAAACATATCTTTCATATAAATAGAACAACCATTATTCTTGGATTTAAATGAGTAGCCATCTCGTATTAAACGAGATCCTGATACAAAGTTCATGCTCAAACTTGGCACTAAATAACAATTATTGAGGTTCGGAACTAATCTCGTAGGTAAATGTAGAGGTAGCGCGCCGACGGCGATCACATCGACCTTGGAACCATTCCCGACGCGCATCATCACCTCATCCTTCGCCAGTCTCCGCTTATTCCGCAGCTCCTGCTTTGAGTTACAAATGTGAGCAACTGCACTGGTATCAAATACCCAGGAGCTACTACGAGTACTGATAAGGTACACATCAATTACATGTATATCACATATACCTTTCGTTTTGCCGGCCTTCTTGTCCGCTAAGTATTTGGGGCAGTTCCGCTTCCAGTGACCACTTTCCTTGCAATAAAAGCACTCACTCTCGGGCTTGGGTCCATTCTTTGGCTTCTTCCCGGCAGCTTGCTTGCTGGGCGCGACAACTCCCTTGCCATCCTTCTTGAAGTTTTTCTTACCCTTGCCTTTCTTGAACTTAGTGGTTTTATTCACCATCAACACTTGATGTTCCTTTTTGACTTCTACCTCTGCTGATTTCAGCATTGCAAATACTTCAGGAATGGTCTTTTCCATCCCATGCATATTGAAGTTCATCACAAAGCTCTTGTAGCTCGGTGGAAGCGACTGAAGGATTCTGTCAATGACCGCGTCATCCGGGAGATTAACTCCCAGCTGAGTCAAGCGGTTATGTAACCCTGACATAGTGAGTATGTGCTCACTGACAAAACTATTTTCCTCCATCTTACAGCTGAAGAACTTGTTAGAGACTTCATATCTCTTGACCCGGGCATGAGCTTGAAAAACCATCTTCAGCTCTTCGAACATCTCATATGCTCCGTGTCTCTCAAAACGCTTTTGGAGCCCCGGTTCTAAGCTGTAAAGCATGCCACACTGAACGAGGGAGTAATCATCAGTACGTGTCTGCCAAGCGTTCATAACGTCTTGTTCTGCAGGGAGAACATGTGCTTCACCTAGCGGTTCTTGTAGGACATAATCTTTCTTGGCAGCTATGAGGATGATCCTCAGGTTCCGGACCCAGTCCGTATAATTGCTGCCATCGTCTTTCAGCTTGGTTTTCTCTAGGAACACGTTGAAGTTGACGACAACGTTGGCCATTTGATCTACAAGACATATTGTAAACATTTTAGACTAAGTTCATAATAATTAAGTTCATCTAATCAAATTATTCAATGAACTCCCACTCAGATAGACATCCCTCCAGTCATCTAAGTATAACATGATCCGAGTTAACTAGGCCGTGTCCGATCATCACGTGAGACGTACTAGTCAACATCGGTGAACATCTTCATGTTGATCGTATCTTCTATACGACTCATGCTCGACCTTTCGGTCTTCTATGTTCCGAGGCCGTGTCTGTACATGCTAGGCTCGTCAAGTCAACCTAAGTGTTTGCATGTGTAAATCTGTCTTACACCCGTTGTATGTAAACGTTGGAATCTATCACACCCGATCATCACGTGGTGCTTCGAAACAACGAACTGTCGCAACGGTGCACAATTAGGGGGAACACTTTCTTGAAATTATTATGAGGGGTCATCTTTTTTACTACCGTCGTTCTAAGTAAACAAGATGCAAAAACATGATAAACATCACATGCAATCAAATAATAATAGTGACATGATATGGCCAATATCACATAGCTCCTTTGATCTCCATCTTGGGGCTCCATGATCATCTCGTCACCGGCATGACACCATGATTTCCATCATCATGATCTCCATCATCGTGTCTCCATGAAGTTGCTCGCCAACTATTACTTCTACTACTATGGCTAACATGTTTAGCAATAAAGTAAAGTAATTTACATGGCGTTTCTCAATGACACGCAGGTCATACAAAAAAAAGACAACTCCTATGGCTCCTGCCGGTTGTCATACTCATCGACATGCAAGTTGTGATTCCTATTACAATAGCATGAACATCTCATACATCACATATATATCATTTATCATTCATCACAACTTTGGCCATATCACATCACAAAACACTTGCTGCAAAAACAAGTTAGACGTCCTCTAATTGTTGTTGCAAGTTTTACGTGGCTGCAATAGGGTTCTAGCAAGAATGTTTTCTCACCTACGTGAAAGCCACAACGTGATTCGTCAACTTCTATTTACCCTTCATAAGGAACCTTTTCATCAAATCCGCTCCAATTAAAGTGGGAGAGTCAGACACCCGCCAGCCACCTTATGCAACTAGTGCATGTCAGTCGGTGGAACCGGTCTCACGTAAGCGTACGTGTAAGGTTGGTCCGGGCCGCTTCATCCCACAATACTGCTGAAGCAAAATAAGACTAGTAGCGGCAAGAAAGTTGACAGCATCTACGCCCACAACAAATTGTGTTCTACTCGTGCAAAGAGAACTACGCATATACCTAGCTCATGATGCCACTGATGGGCAACGTTGTAGAAAACAAAAAATTTCCTACGGTTTCACCAAGATCCATCTATGAGTTCATCTAGCAACGAGTGATCGGATTGCATCTACATACCTTTGTAGATCACGCGCGGAAGCGTTCAAAGAACGGGGATGAGGAAGTCGTACTCGACGTGATCCAAATCACCGGAGATCCTAGCGCCGAACGGACGGCATCTCCGTGTTCAACAAACGTACGGTCAGCATGACGTCTCCTCCTTCTTGATCCAGCAAGGGGAAGGAGAGGTTGCTGAAGATCCAGCAGCACGACGGCGTGGTGGTGGATGCAGGGGTCACCGCAGCAGGGCTTCGCCGTTCTACTACGAGAGGGAGAGGTGTAGCAGGGGAGAGGGAGGCGCCAAGACTCAAGGGTGCGGCTGCCCCCTCCCTCCCCCCCCTTTATATAGGCCCCCTAGGGGGTGCGCCGGCCCTAGGAGATGGGATCTCCTAGGGGGGGGGCGGCCAAGGGGTGGAGTGCCCCCCAAGCCAGGTGGGGCGCCCCCCCACCCTAGGGTTCCCAACCCTAGGCGCATGGGGTGGGCCAATGGGGGCACACCAGCCCACTATGGGCTGGTTCCCCTCCCCACTTTGGCCCATGGGGCCCTCCGGGATAGGTGGCCCCACCCGGTGGACCCCCGGGACCCTTCCGGTGGTCCCGGTACAATACCGGTGACCCCTGAAACTCTCCCGATGGCCGAAACTGCACTTCCTATATATAATTCTTCACCTCCGGACCATTCTGGAACTCCTCATGACGTCCGGGATCTCATCCGGGACTCCGAACAACTTTCGGGTTACTGCATATTATATCTCTACAACCCTAACGTCACCGAACCTTAAGTGTGTAGACCCTACGGGTTCGGGAGACATGTAGACATGACCGAGATGGCTCTCCGGTCAATAACCAACAGCGGGATCTGGATACCCATGTTGGCTCCCACATGATCCTCGATGATCTCATCGGATGAACCACGATGTCGAGGATTCAAGCAACCCCGTATACAATTCCCTTTGTCAATCGGTACATTACTTGCCCGAGATTCGATCGTCGGTATCCCAATACCTCGTTCAATCTCATTACCGGCAAGTCACTTTACTCATACCGTAATGCATGATCCCGTGACCAGACACTTGGTCACTTTGAGCTCATTATGATGATGCATTACCGAGTGGGCCCAGAGATACCTCTCCGTTATACGGAGTGACAAATCCTAGTCTTGATCCGTGTCAACCCAACAGACACTTTCAGAGATACCCGTAGTATACCTTTATAGTCACCCAGTTACGTTGTGACGTTTGGTACACCCAAAGCACTCCTACGGCATCCGGGAGTTACATGATCTCATGGTCTAAGGAAAAGATACTTGACATTGGAAAAACTCTAGCAAACGAACTATACGATCTTGTGCTATGTTTAGGAATGAGTCTTGTCCATCACATCATTCTCCTAATGATGTGATCTCGTTATCAATGACATCCAATGTCCATAGTCAGGAAACCATGACTATCTGTTGATCAACGAGCTAGTCAACTAGAGGCTTACTAGGGACATGTTGGTGTCTATGTATTCACACATGTATTATGATTTCCGGATAACACAATTATAGCATGAATAAAAGACAATTATCATGAACAAGGAAATATAATAATAATCCTTTTATTATTGCCTCTAGGGCATATTTCCAACAATGGGTGGACGAAAAACTACTATTGAGAGAGAAAACCGAGTCATCCCACGCAGAGAAAATCCCCCCCGGCGCGCCAACCGAGTCGAGCAGGACAAAGGAGCGAAGACGAGGTGGGAGGAACGAGTTAGTTTTGGTTAAGGCGGGGGCGACAAGCTTAGTTTCTTGAAGAGCCAGAAAACGTGGTTGCATGGCCTCGATATTAGTGCGCACGTCCATGCATTTGTCACTGTTGCCCAGACCACGAACGTTCCAAGTACAGATCCCGAACGAGCTAGTCATTAGAGTACGAGGGGCACCGGGGACAGGGCAGAAAAAAGGAGAGAGTAGGAGACAGCAACAAGTAAAAAAGAACAGGCATGTTAAGCAAACGACAAGGCCTAAGGCTGTTACAGGACCCCACGGGGGGAAAGGAGGAAAAGGAAAAAAAGATACAATGCTCCGACAGCCTAGCCAGGAGGCCCACGGACGGGAGCACAAGAACAAGCCTGAACATCTAAAAAGGGAGGAGGGATTGGGGGAACAGACTACGGGCCCGCCAGGCATAGAGCACAAGCAACACAACGGACCCCAACGAGGCTGCCAAGTAGGATAGCAGATCATGGTGCACGAGTTGCCTTCTCGGCCTTGGCCCTAGCCGCCAGAGCCTCCATGTCAACACCGCAGACGACACCCATCTTCTGGAGATGACAAAGAGAGGTGGAGGCCGGCACACCGTCGAGAACATCCAGCCCAGCAGCACGAACCGCCACGCGCATGCGAGGGGAGCCCTTCCCGGCGTCGAAGCGCGCCGCCTTGACCGCCTTGGCGCGGTCGATCATCTTGACGTACTTGGCCGGTTCCTTGCCGGCGAGACGGGAGATCTGGCGAGTGAACTCGCCGTCGACAGCGCGTTTGCGCTGCCCACGGGACTTCAGCGCCGCATGCTCGTGCCCGTTGGTTGTGAGGTCGGAGGGAGCCAAGAGAGGAGAGAGGACCGGCGTAGTCGAGTCGGAGGCGGCCTCGTCAGAGACCACAGAGGGAGAGCCAGAGTCATCCCCGTCCAAGACCAGGGGGTCCCCGGAGGGAAGATGGAGCACCAGCGAGCTGGGAAGGGCTCAGAGAGGAGGCATGACATGCGTCGGCCCAGCTCACGGCGGAATGCCGCCATGTTGGCGCTGTCCACCGGGGAGACAACCAGACCAGTGGGGAGATGAGCAAGGGAGAGGTCGCCAAACCCCCCCAGACTCGCGGTGTCATCCGAGCCGAAGACGACCATCATTGCCCCGTAGTGGGACGCAGCCAAGCCGATGGAGTTGGTGCCGAGGCGGCGCTCGAACGCCCGCAGGAGGAGGTCGGCGGGGCTGGACGACGGGGGGTCGATGAGCGCGTATGCGAAGCGACGGGAGTGGCTCATGTCAGCCACCGCCGGCATGAAGCACTCGGCGTACTCCGGGCGGCGCCTGTTGGAAGCCGCCCTCTCCGCCTGAGAGTTGCCAGTCGCAGAGTGGGGCGGCGCGGACGGTGGAGCGTGGGAGGAGGGAGCCGAGCAGGAGCCGCACGACAGTGGGGCGCCACGGGGGAAAGGGGTCGGAGGACGATGAGGGAAGCAGCGAGAGCGTTCCTCGTCCAGCTCGCGGTGGAACTGCGCCATCCAGTGTTCCCTCGGCGGAGTGCGATGCAGCGGCGACCCGCCCGAGGAGGTCGAGCGGGAGCGACGGAGGGCATCAGACAACCTGCAGGGGGGAACGCGTGAGCTCAAGGGGGGAGGAGTAGAGGAGGTAGACAGAGGGGAAAGGAGGACAAGGGGCTCGAACGTACATGATGAGCTGCGGTGGCCGGAGCGTCCGCAGTCCCGACAGCGAACAGGATCGCGGCAGTCCCGGACAAGATGAGCGGACGAGTAACACTTGTGGCATAGCTTCTTGATAGGGGAGGGAAGGAAAGCGAGGATGCGACGACGGCGAGTGTTGGGGAAGCCGGGGTGAGCAGGGCCTCCTTATAGGACCGGGACAGAGTGGGAGCGCCGCCCGCGGATGGAACCCGCGGAGACCGGGGCATGGGGGAGCGGCGCAGCTGCGCACATCCTCCAGCAGCCGGATTCGCGTGGCGTGGCCGAGGAGAGGGGCGGGATTCATGGCGGAGGCGGAAGAAAGAGGGGAGGTAGGACGGGAGCGGGATAGGGCCGGGGTAGGAGAAGACATGACTGAGCGGGAGGCAGGGATAGGCGCACCGCACGCGTCGTGCCGCATGGGCATGGGTTCGTCGGGCCCAGAGCCACGAGGGGACGCAACATGCACGCGCGAGGGATTCCAGCAGCTATCGGGGGTGCGCAGATCGAGGGGCTGCACGCGGGAGGGAAAAACGGCGGGATCATGGGCATGCGGACGGCTGCTTGAAAGCGTGGGGCCCAAAGCCGCTGCATGAGCATGCAGCGGCGCGTTTGAATCCGCAAGGTCCACGGGAGCAGCGCGCTCAAGCGTGAGCTGATAGGCAGCAATGGCGTCGGATCGCAGGCGATGGAGGGAAAGGATAGTGCGGCCGAGACGAAGAGTCGCCAATGCAACAATGAAATTGGCAACGTCCAGAGACGCGGCAAGGGCGCTGAAGCCGGCCGGGCCATCAGCGACGACGATGAAACGATCCGGCGCATCGGTAAGGAGGAAGTTAAGAGCGTTTTTAACGAAGCACACGTTGATCCGAGAAGAAGGCACTTCGGGGGACACCCAGAAACGGCACTCCGCTACTGAATGCGGGCGAGCAAGCGGACAAGCAACCATGGTGTGGAATTGAGCAATACCGAATCGAGGAACGCCGCACCTGGTTTTTTGTAGATGACCCGGCCTGGCTTGCCCAGCCAGAGACCTCGCAGAAGGGCGTCGCTGTCGTCATTGCAAGCGACGACGGAGGTGGAGATGCCACGCGGGGTGGGGGACGGCGCGCCATCGACCCGCCAGGGTAGCGTTAGCGGGGAGGGATCGACGACCGGCAAAACGGAGAGACTGCCGAGGCGGCCGAGGTCGTGCGAGGCAGCATGGGCGCCGCTGGCCGCAGCGGGGAGGGATCGACGACCGGCAAAACGGAGAGACTGCCGAGGCGGCCGAGGTCGTGCGAGGCAGCATGGGCGCCGCGGCCGGGGCGGCCAGCGGCGCGGGGCAGCATGGGCGCCGCAGTTGGGGCGGCCTGCGGCGCGAAGTGGGCTCCGCGGGCGGGGTGGCCTGCGGCGCGGGGCAGCATGGTCGCCGTGGCCGCAGCGGCCGGCGGCGTGAGAGCAGCGAGGTCGCCTCAGTGTCCCCTAGCGGACGCACACCCTCTCGCTCCCTCTAGTTTTCCGAATAACCTTGTTATTTTTTCTTCCAATCTTTTTGTTTTTCTGAGAGCTTCGGTGATATTCTTGAACCAAAACGGCTGGGGGCCAGGAAACGGACAACCTCTATTTCCACCCTCAAATCTTTTTATTTTCTAGCTTTGATTAACTAGAAAAGGCTTGATTTTGGTATATATTCCTCGGCGCAGAAACTAGAAGCTCCGTGATATTTTTTTTCTTGCCACATACACGAAGGATTGTGCATACATCTGGACCGTTGAAATCAACATATGGTTTCTTCAGGGACTTGTGAACATAGCATGGGCATTTAGATATTTTTTTTAGCATTCTTCAGTGTCTTGACGAACAGCCAATTAATAATACGAGGTAAGGAGAGCAGAAGTTTAGTGCATGTTCAGCTCCATCCACCGATGTATATATGCAAGGGAAAAAGATTACGTTTTTTTGGTGAGAAAGATTCATCAGCCAGGAACTGTATATTTTGCTAAACTTTATCTGTTCTCTTAATATGCAGCGTTCAAATCTTCCCGTCTATATTTTACAAGGTTCCCATTACCCGAGGGATACAGACATATGAGTTTGGTTGAAGGAAAAGAAAATAAGAGTGATTTAACAATAATAGATGGGAAATAATGCTGCTTCATATGCATGGAGATTCGGAAAGGTGTGGTAGCTCCGGGGGTCGGGGCACCCTGCTATCTACCCGTCTGACCTCGCTGAGATTCGTGCCGCCTTCTGTCAAAGCACAGAGCTGCTCAGTGTCTGCATGCTTATCGAGTCCATTTCACCATTCTAATTGTGGTGCTATGGGGAGTAGTAGGCTATGGGCAGTAGCCGTCTCGTGGGGCAGCAGGAGCAGTCCAGTGCTGAAAAGACTTGTCATATAGTATGTAGGTGGCGTGCCATACCACTGTTCCCGACAGCTGCGTCTGGTCATGTGCACTAGCTCCTGAAAATGCCTCCTAAGTAATAAATCTCCCCAAAAAGCTTTGCATGCATCAGGGTAGTTGATGTAGCTCTTCACGGGAAAGATGCTACACTGACCGAGCTGTGTGACAGGTGAGTGGGAATCCGTATAGGTTAAACAGTGACTTACAAAGCCCATTGCGATTTTCAAATAATTTACTACTCCGGCTCTTACTGTTCACATACCTTGCAAATCTATTCGCTGTTGCAGGACAGGGCATGAATCACCAATTCAGACACTGTGGATGGACAGCGAGGATAAGCGGGTGTCCCGACCCCCGGGACCTAAAAGTCCTAACTCATGGAGATTTTAAAGGTATTTATATTTTACTCTAAAGATTAGTCAAGGTTTATGACTACGTTGGTCTTGGAAACGGAAAAGAACGCATTTTCTGTTTTTTTCTTTCACGAGAGTCTCGATTTTGCTTTCACGAGAAACACGGGTGTGATTTCGCGAGATGCACGGGTATGCCTCTTTCGGAAAGGAAAAAAACCATGCTCCCGGTTCGGTTTTTTCGCCCGGTTTTTCTCGTCCGGTTTTTTTCATGAGAAAAAAAGTTCGTCAAAACCTATCAACATGGGATCTAGTTTTGAAGATCCCGACGAAGAATCCAATGATGAAAACTGTTAAAGATTTGGGCGTATGGTTTAAAAAACAAAACGTTTTGAATAAACGGATCTACGAAAAAAGGAAAAACTTCCAAGTTGCGACAACTGGCGCGTCGTATATGCGCCACTTGTCGCAACCTGGGAAAGTGAAGTGTTCTTTACAACGAGTACTCCCTAATTAATGATTCGATAAAAGAAGGGGGTCAGCCTCCACAAGAGGTTTTTTTTGCGGGGTTAATGCATAACATACAAATTACAGAACTCCCCATTGGCTAATTAGGGGTTCACTCTCAGCAAATTATCGTGGGATGGCGCCTTGATTATGGGATAATCCTCGACTAAATAAAAGGAAAACAAAGGCGTGTAACCTGAGTCTTCTTCCACCTCTTCTAGCCATCGCGTGGAGGAGGCGGACGACCGCGTGAGCACGATGAGCGGTCGCTGCCTCGTCCACCTGGGCTTCTTCTTCGGTCCAACCGAGCGCACCACTCTTTAATCGGACCGGACCAAAGATTTTTCGGTCCATATTTCATAGACTAGACCGGCCATTTTTTTTAAGGTGTCGTCCACCCCGAGCCACATCCCACCTTACTACCTCACGGTGGCATAGATTCTCTCCACCAGCAATTATGATGTTGTGTCATCCCGCCCTAGCATCGCTGGAGGTGGCTTTCCACCCCCTCCACGATGCACTCTCCATTGTCGGCCCCCATCCTCAGCGTTGAGGATGCTGTACAAACGGCGGGATGGAAGCACAGAACAGCGGACTGCCCTGCCCCGACACTAACCCTTCGGCATGTTGATTCCTCGAAGCCCAACCGTCGCGTCCGTGAACTCCAGCGGCCTTGATTCAAGGTACGAGGTAAAAAAATTGATTCTCATGTCATGTATGCCAACTGATTCTTCACTCTGCTACTCCTAATTTTCTTGCAATTTTCAGGGAATTGTTTAATCCTGATCGACAAGATGATATATGTGCATTATCAAGATCACAAATTCACATTAAAGGCTGACGCCGGCGTCTCCAAGACATATATAAACGCATGCATCTGGCTGGCACCAAAAGCAAGAATGATTACTTCATTTGTCATGAATCACACTTGTAAGGTATCCAATCACTCGTTCACTTGCTTGCTTGATGTCTTCGGTTTGGATGCTGATATGTAGTTCAGCTGATAGATCTGTGGGTTCGTTCCATCACCTCAGATTGTTGTTGCATGTATGCAGGCAATCTTTTTATTTTTCTGAGAGCTTCGGTTGTTTAACATATATCCTTGAGTTCTTCTATAGGTTTGTGAAAGTCTTTAATGCCCTACTAGTATTATTTTTCATCACTAGGAAGTAATTGTTTTTCAAGCACTCAAAAGAAGGAAGCTAATAGGAAGTTGGTGTTCCCTAGACTGTGTGAATGAACGTTCACTCAGAAAGGCTCAAATGAGCAACCGACATTTTCCTCGGCGATCACTCAAAAAACCTCTCCCATGAACATCTTCTATTCTTAAATAGTTTCAACCCATTACCTATTTTTTGTCCTCATACAACCATGCCACATCATCAAGTCATGCATGCATGAGGTCATAAGTACTTATTTTTCCTCTTCATGTAACCATGTCGCATCATCAAGCCATGCATGTGGCCTAAGTTACAATTTCTGCACTAATCCGCCCATTGTTTCACTGATTTTTAATGTGGCCATACAATAGTATATACATTGGATGCCTAGGGCAAAGATTGACCGAAAAATGCCTCTTCAGCATGGTCGACGGGGTTATAGTTTTTAAAATTTATCTATTATGTACTTAATACGGAAGACAAATAAGACACCACATTTTTCCCTATAAGCTAAGATAATGTACATCGTTGATCAGTAATTCTCACGGCTGAGATTTAAAGATATTACATTACGTGCCTAAAGTTATAGTTGGAACAAAGGTGCATGAATAAGAAGTTGGAAAAAGATGAGAAGATGGGAAGTTATGATCGGCAATGTGCACGTACGGTTGATGATGGGAAGTTATTATACCAAACAAGCACAAACAAATGAGGAAAACAACAACCACAATACTAGCTTATCCGGTTTTGAAAACATTGCAGTAGGTTCCCTGAACCGGTTTTTGTTTTTCCTGATTCGGTTTTCTTTTTTTCCTTTTAGTTTTCTGTTTTTCCAGTTTATTTTATTTCATTTTTAGAAAAATGTTCAAAAATTTGAAAATTTTCATGCTTTAAAAAAAGCATCAAAATTCAAGAAAAGGTTGTGCTGTCAAATTTTGTTCATAAATTCCAATAATGTTCGCGTATTGAATTTTTTTGATTTTTCAATTTTGTTTTATTTCAAATAATGTTCAAAATTACAAAAAGGTCTTGCTTATAGAAATTGATCAATATTTCAAAAAACACGTGTTTAATATTTTGTTCATAAATTGTAAAGAAATTGCTCGTGTATTAAAAAATGTTTTCGGATATTGTCTGAGGATTTACAAAAATGTTGCCATTTCAAATAATTGATCGGTAATTTTAAAAAATCTTCATGTTTCAATTTTTCTCAAGTTTCATAAAATGTTCCCATTTCAAAATACGTTCACAATTTTCAGAAAAATGTTCGTGTTTTCAAGTTTTGATCGGGAGTTTAGAAAATGTTTGTGTTTGGCCATATTTTTTAAATTTTAAAAAAATGTTCCCATTTTCAAAAAAAGTGTTCTTGTTTTCGAAAATGTTCCAGGTTTTTAAAAACAGTTTTCAAATTTGAAAATTGTTATCATTTCATAAAACACCGAGTGGGTTCGTTCTTAAAGACTGACGTGGCTGACTTATCAGTAACTCTCGCATCGTGTGTAGCACAATATCCGTAGTTCGATTCCCTTTGTGGTCGATTTTTTTGGGGCTATAGTACAAGTTCGGTGGCGTTCATGGAAGTTCAATGGCGTTTATGGGCCGGCCCAGTCAGAGACCTTCCTGTACGAAATAAAGATAGTTTGCCGCAGAGAGCGGCATATAGGAGGTCCCCGTTAGGTTCCGTAATGTAGCTTATGACCTAGTAGTAAGGACAGTGCTAGAGTCTGCGTGGGTCTGGTTCCCAGAGAGTTTTTTATTTCTTCCATTTTAAAATGGGATTCTGAGAAAAATTCACAAATTCAACAAAATATTAACGAATATGTAAAAAAATCATGAATTTCAATTTTTCTATGAAAAATATATTTCATGAACTCAATTTTTTTTCATGCAATTTAGAAAATTATGTAATTTTTTTAAAATGCTTGTGAATTAAGAAAAAACATGAATTCAAAATAGTTCATGACTTTGTATAATATGTATAGATTTTCATAATGTTCATACTCAAAGTTCATAAATTCAAATAATACTTGCAAATTTTAATAGAATTCACAAATTTTAAAAAGAGTTGTTGAAATTTCAAAAATCAGGATTTGATTTTTTTTCTCACAAATTTTTTAAAAATCTTTTAAAATTTTAAAATTTTAAATTAAAACTAAAGTATGAAAAATCTGCAAATGAAATGATAAAAAATAGAAATACCCGCAGGAAAAAATAGAAGAAATATCGTTCCTAAAGCTTCCCAAAACCTATTGGAAAGCTCCCGCCAACTTCTAAAACCACTCCAGGAGCGATCGCTAACAGCGTGTTAGTGCTGGGCCGGCGCATCTAGTGAAGTTATGAGTGGAGAACTGATTTTGGGAAGTTTTCAGAAGCTTTGTTTCGTTTGTTTTCTTTTGGTTCTTTATTTTTTAGTTCCTTTTTAATCAATTTTTGTTGCATTTAGCATTTTTGCTTCTCCTTTTTAATCCTTGTTTTTTCAAATTCATGAATTTACTTTAATTCACTAACATGTTCTGATTCAGGATCATTTTTTGGGAATTTTGTGAACAATTGACAAACATTTTTCAAAATAAACATTTTTTAATTAATGAACATTTCTCCCAATTCATGTTTAGTGATCAATAAAGTAGTTGCTAAAAATCATAATAAATAAAGTCGGATTGTTGTATTCAAAATGTAACAGTTCATTCGCTAAAAAATTATAATGGCCCAAAGTTTTTCGAATAATCATGGTAATAATATCAAAAATCTACTCCAAACTGCAAAAACAGCTTATATTTAGTTACAAAGGGAGTACCAAACTACATTTTTTAGAATAAAAAATAAATCTACAATTTATCTTTCAGTTAAACAATTTCTTGAAGTTAAATATTACATATTGTTTTGCAACATCATCTCAATCTAGTGCATCCATCGTAAGGCGTGCCATGTTTTCCCAAGTCTCTTGGATCTAGGCTTACTCTTTTTTTAAATAGATCTGGGCTTACTACAGTAGTAGAAAAATGGCCTAATGTTTAGCTCATTAGTTCTGGTTTGTATTTGAGCCGGCATTAATGTGACCATTAGTGCCGGTTCCAACAGCTAGGCGGGCCGCTCTCATTAGTATCGGTTCGTGGCGAGCTAAAGAGAGTGGTGGCAGGATGTTGTCAGTCTGGGGCCCCTCCAACACCTTTAGTACCGGTTCGTGCCACGAACCGGTACTAAAGGTCGTCCTATATAAACCCTTCGTCCACCCGCGATCGAGCTCGCTTTGTTTTTTCCCTTTCCCCTCTCCTCACTGTTCTTCCCCTCTTCCTCAAGCTCATCACACATTTTGTCCAATTTTTGTCAAGATGTGAAGGCCCCCATCCATTCAAATGATCACAAAGGTAAGAAACTTTGTCCTTTCCATCTCTCATTGCTAGATTAGTTCTTGCAATGCTTTATATAGTGATTAATTTGTGGGTTTTAGTAATTTGAGAGGAATTATATGTGGTAGTTTATTTGATTTATATGCAACTTGAGCTCAAAATTACTGTTAGTTTGCATATGTAGGTGTGGTTTACTTAGTGCCTTCCCGTCTCCGTCCTAACCACCGTCGATCTTCCGCACCGTCCCGTCACCCACACCACCTTGTGGTGAGCCTCTTGTTCTTATCTTTTTTATAAAAAAAAATCATGTTTGTGTGATGTAGATATATAGTTCCTTGTATAATTATCTTACCCGTACGTTGTTTGTTATTCATAGTGCCATGGTTTTGATATCCATCCCAGTTGGCCCTCGCCCGGGTTATGATTCGGATGTGGTATATTCTCTTTTATAACTATTTGTTGCATTTCGTGTTTATGACAAATTATGCCCATCAAGTTGACATAGATATTTCTATCTAGGAGGTATGTGAACCGAAAATTTCAACCGACCCTTTTGTTGAGAGGTTAAATTTAGTTGAAAGAGAAAACGAGTATTTGAAAGAAAAATTGAAAAGAATTGAGGTGGAGAAGATAGAATTGGAGTTGCATGTTGACGATGTCGTCGATGATCACAAGATCAAGATGGAGAAAATGCGCTTGAAGATTAGAAAGATTAGAAAATATGCCATTGATAGTGAGGCTTGGTATCATTATGTTGTTGGATCAATTGTTACCTTAGTTGCGGTCTTCATCGCATTTGTTGTTGCACTTAAATGCTTTAGCTAGAGAGTTAATTTGTATGTTTGTTTTATGAGAATAAGTGTTGTATGAACTTTATGTATGAACTTGTATTAATTTGGTCTATTCGGTGTTGTGTAATGAAGATGAGCCGATAATGGATGTACGATGATCGATGCTCTCCCCAGTTCGCCGATAGTGTGCATACTTTTCTCTTTGCGGCTAAGGCAAACAAGCGGGCGGATGGTTTTATGCCTTGTCCATGTGCTGGCTATAAGAATGATCACAATTACTTTAACTCAAGAACCATTCATGTCCACCTGTTTGAGTCCGGTTTCATGCCCCACTATAATGTTTGAACTAAGCACGGAGAAAGAGGGGTTATGATGGAAGACAGATCGACCGACTTTCAGGTGTAATCTAAACTTGCACAATTTTTTGGTAAGGTGGAATGTTAGGATAAACATGTACAATTGAGTATGGGAGATAAACATATTTGTTGCCTAGTCTTTTGGGATAAGCTCTATCTCTCCAAACCTCCCCGTAATCTCTCTAGACGTTGTAATCACACATATATAATCAACACGAAGACATGCGTCTCATCTATTTTTGTGTGTGTGCGTGTGTGCGTGTGTGTGTGTGTGTGGGGGGGGGGGGGTCATCGATTTTACGTTGATGACTAGAAACACTTATAGTCTCATTCACTCGTTCTAAATCCAAGGCTATGCGGCAGTCCGCCAGAAATTGCCATGTCCGAGGTGCCCTGAAAGTAGATTTCACGCTAAAAAATGATTTTTCATGAAATGGAAAAAAGTTGAATGTCCACGTGTCATCCGAAGATTACAAGAAAAATTAACTTAGGGCGAGTTGAAAAACAGCCGACAGTCCCAAAGAAGACATGAAAAGGAAAATATGCGGGACCATGTTCAGAGTGGGCCAAATATAAGATTTAGACCACAAGTAGGATATATACGTCATGGTCATGTCGTTATCTCCTATTCCTTCTTAAGAAGGTGCAAAACCCACGGTTGGTTGGCAATCGATGCACACTTCAACTTGCTGACAAAGAAATCAGTCAAGAGTGAGCTTTGATTTTTTTTTAATGGCTGCATGCATCACTGATGCAAAGGCCGGGGGCTATCCTTCTTTTCAAACAAAAAGAAGAGAAAGACACGAGCTGCTTAATTAATTAATTTCCTCTATTATCCGGCTGGCTCTATTATTACAGTTCCATATGGATATTTATACAAAAGAAAATAGATGGTGTTTGAGGATAGTCGTGAGGAGGAGATGAAACATATCATTTCTGAGATTTGCTTCTTGGCCGATCGACACTAAGAGGACACCAATGTCGACCTCATGTAAATTAAATAGGAGTAGATGCATGTATATAAAATGTAAGTAACATACATACATACATACATACATACATACATATTTTGAATTTGGGATGAATGAAATGGAAAAAAGTGAAATGTCCACTTGTCATCGAATGATTGGAAAGAAAAGGGATTCCAAAAGAAGAAAGAAAATAGAGCACGTAGATATATAGACTTGAAAAGGAAAACATGCATGCATGCAGAATTAACCACGTTGGAATCGATCACAGCAGCAGGCCTGCCGGCCGAATATAATTAAGATGGATGTATGTAGACAGCCTATTCCGCCCGATCGAGCTTGCCTATCAACTCGCCCCCGTCCAGGATGCTGCCAAACATGGCGGCCTCAAACAGATAGTTCACCTGCCACGCATGGTGGCTTGCATGGGCGACGAGCCAGACCATTTCGTTGATGAGGCCCTTGGAGAAGAGCTGGACCATTTGCAGGCGTGAGGATTCAATGAGGTGTTTCTCACGCTGCTCGTCCACCTCGCCCGTCCGGACGTACTCCAGCGGACCGGTGACAATGGACGACCAAAGGGCGGCGAGCAGGTGGTCTTGGTCTCCTTTTACTTTGAGGAAGCGCCGGACGTGGTCGCAGGTTTCTTCCCCATTGCAGGCGTACTCAGGGTCAAGGGGCCTGCTGAAACCGGTGGTGCGAAAGTCGGTGTCGAAGACCTCGTCGAAGTCAGCCTCGCACTGGGGCCGCACCGGGGACTTGCGGGCCTTGGGCCATCCTAGGAGGGCGCGGCGGAGGAACATGTGCCGGTCGTTGTGCAGGTGCCAAGTATACAAGGTGATGCACATCCGAGCCACAGGCTCGTGCCACCTCTGGGTGTACATCCGAGCTCCCGTGGCAGCGTAGGCGTCGTAGATGGCCCGCAACGCTGGCTCGCTCACCACGCCTGAGGCGGCGATGTCGGCCACGTTGAGGAACGAGTTCATGACCTCGGAGTTTACCAGGTCGCTGCCCACATCGATGACATCGGTGCCGGGCGAGCTGAAGACGAGGTCGCTTGTGACGGCGCCAACATCGAAGCCCCGGGCTATGGCCTCGGCCCCCATGCCTAGGATGCTGCTCTCGCAAAGGGACATGACCTGGGCGGCGTGGCGGTCCATCCGCCCCGACCAGTCCTTGAGGAGCGTCCTGTGCGCCGCCTCCAGCGTGATCTTGGCTCGGATGTAGGATGCGCCGATGGCGACAGCCTCGCGTCGCTACCGGCCACCAGGGGTTCGTAGCGAGCGGGTGTCGGCGAGCCCATCGCGTAGGAGGCGACTGAAGGAGGGGAACACCTTGTGGTACCCGTGCTCATAGTAAAATGCCATGTCCACCACGTAGTTGGAGAAGAGGGTGCGCACGTCGGAGGCCCCAATCAGCAGGTTCGCCATGCCGCTGCCAGATACGGCGTTGGTTGTTGTCATCGCCTCAGGCCAGTCGGTGGCGCCCAGCAAGGCGAGAACTTGCGGCGTGGCTTGGACCAGCCCGACGCCCTTAGTGGGCAGCACGTTGCCGATTGCATGCTGCGAGCTTTTCCACAGCGCCAGCTCCGGCTATAGTCGCAGTTGCACCACCCTGGGCCGCGCCGCGTCACCTCCGCCATCAATGCTAATGCTAGCAAACATCTCCGCCAGCAAGTCTTCGGCCTCGCGAGACAGCCTTCTCAAATCCGCCATGCCCCCCGCCCCCTTGCCGACCAAGGCCCTCGCCGCCGAGTAGCCTGGGTACAAGGGGAAGCCTCCATCTTGCCGCTTCGCCAGCCGGGTGCCCCAGAAATACGAAGGGATTGCAACTAGCCCGCTGCCGTTGCCGCCAGGGACAATGTTCTTCTCCCTCACCACCTCAATATCGAGGCCATGGAGAGAGCAGCCACCCCAGGTTGGGGTTGGGGTGGGTGGTGCCTGCACGTCGCCGCGACGAGTCCAAGCGAGACTCAACATTTTTATTTAGTACTGTATTAAAAATTGCAGGTAATGGACTCCTCGTGGTGTTTGCCAGCCTTATGTATTCCCCGGCAGCTTATATAGCCATATCAACACAAGGCTGGCTTCCTCTCAGCAGTGGTTTTTGTACAAGCTTAAGCTTGTGGCACTAGCTAGCTAGAAAGACACACACGTTTTGATTGTTTTCTTCTTATTGTATCACTTTCTCGCCATATGACTAGAAAGTAACACGATTCTGCTCCAGGATTGCAGGCACAAGGAGGAGTTGTTCGTGTCCACCTCGCCCTTGTGGGCGTGCCGGCCAGTGACGAGGGACGGCCAGACGGTGCCGAGCATGTCGAGGACGACGGCCAGACATTCTTGCAGGTTTCCTTGTCGATCATCGTACTACTCAGGGTCCATGGTCCTGATGATGGGCAAAATGAGGGTCCTCTCCGTTCACAACTAGCTATATTACTTGAATGCCCGTATTTGTATTGCTTTATATAACTCTCGATGAATTTTTGACTCCTTCCAATAACATCGCGTCGACAAGAGTTCTTCCAGAACGTCCACACAATACATCTCCATCTTTCTCTTACTCTGAAAAAAAACAACATGTTCAAAAAATACCTCGGTTCTATTATCATGTGTAACAGTTATATAAAGAAGTACAATTGTTTCTATTATCATCTCTTTCGGTTGCGCAGGATGCAATGAGTTTTTCAGTTTATCCATCATAAAGCTTTGTTAATTCACATTTTCAAAGCATCATCCAAAGCCATCAGTTTTTATCTCTAATGTACAAAAGTGAATATAAAACACATTAATTAAAAAATAAGATCAGCCTATATACAATATATATTCATTGATCAGCTACTCGCTTCGAGCATGTGACCGTTTCAATTAGAGTGAGTGGCGTCGTGCATTTTAGTAGAGTGAGACGCATCCGAGTTTTAATACACTATTATCTGGAAATGACTTGCTAGGGTATGTCAGAATTTTCACTATATAAAAATGTAAACTACATTTATCTAAAAATACAGCCGTTTCCCATATTAAAGCAAGCAGACGCTCCTTTTATTCTCATCTTAAAAATAGTATATTCACTCTATAAGTATTACCACATGGCACAATGCTAGCACTCACATCTCATTTGCCCGGCCTGCTCTCCTCGTGACGGTATCGTCGCCTCCATCTTTCCCCGTAATGAGTATCACTGACGCCTCCCCTCAACACCATGCCATTCAACCCATACCTTCCTCTCACC